>NW_026735477.1:0-124807 GCF_949786415.1 Peromyscus eremicus | reverse complement strand
TGTGTATGGCAATGGGAGCGCAATAGTGACTTCCCTTACCATAAAAAAACTCTTGCTGGTAGGACAAGAAACATCCTGTGATTCAACTCCATTTAGGACTGGGAAACAAACGCTAGCTCGCCTTACAAGAAACACACTCTGCTTTAAGAAAAGAGCACTCTTCTACTCTACTGTGTATCCTATGGGGGTTCCCCGAACAGTGAGCTTGCTCAGAAGAAAAGAACTGTGCTTCCTACACACACGGGCCATATCTAGTTCAACTCTGCTTAGGATACTGACAAGAAGAGTAGCTCCTCTTCAGTCCAATACAATGTACTTGCTGGGAAAAGACGCCAGTGCTCTTTGCACTGTGTATGGCAATGGGAGCACAATAGTGACTCTTCTTACCAGAAAACAACTCTTGCTCGTAAGAACAGAAACTGCATGGGATTCAACTCCATTTAGGACTGGAAAACAAACGCTATCTCGCCTTAAAAGGAACACACTCTGCTTTGAGAAAAGAGCACTCTTCTACTCTAATGTGTTTCCTATGGGGTCCGAACAGTGAGCTTGCTCAGAACAAAAGAACTGTGCTTCCTACACACACGGCCATATCTAGTTCAACTCTGCTTAGGAAACTGACAAGAACAGTAGATCCTCTTCAGTCCAATACACTGTACTTGCTGGGAACAGACGCCAGTGCTATTTGCCCTGAGTATGACAATGGGAGCGCAATAGTGACTCTTCTTACCAGAAAAAAATCTCTTGCTCATAGGACCAGAAACTGCATGTGATTCAACTCTGTTTAGGACTGGAAACGAATGCTTGGCTCCCCTTACAAGAAACACACTCTGCTTTTGAGAAAAGAGCACTCTTCTACACAAATGTGTTTCCTATAGGGCCAGAACAGTGAGCTTGTTCAGAACAAAAGAACTGTGCTTCCTACACTCATGGGCTATATCTAGTTCATCTCTGCTTAGGAAACTGACAAGAACAGTAGCTCCTCTTCAGTCCAATACACTGTACTTGCTGGGAACAGACGCGAGTGCTATTTGCACTGTGTATGTCAATAAGAGCACAATAGTGACTCTTCTTACCAGAAAACATCTCTTGCTCGTAGGACCAAAAACTGAATGTGATTCAACTCCATTTAGGACTGGGAATCAAAGACTAGCTCGCTTTACAAGAAACACAATCTGCTTTTGAAAAAAGAGCACTCTTCTACTCTACTGTGTTTCCCAGGGGGCCCGAACACTCAGCTTGCTCAGAACAAATGAACTGTGCTTCGTACACACACGGGCCATATCTAGTTCAATTCTGCTTAGGAAACTGACAAGAACAGTAGCTCCTCTTCAGTCCAATACACTGTACTAGCTGGGAACGGACGTGAGTGCTATTTGCACTGTGTATGGCAATGAGAGCGCAATTGTGACTCTCTTACCAGAAAACAACTCTTGCTCGTGGGACCAAATAACTTCATGTGACTCAACTCCATTTAGGACTGGGAAACAAATGCTAGCTCGCCTTACAAGGAACACACTCTGCTTTTGAGAAAAGAGCACTCTTCTACTCTACTGTGTTTCCTATAGGGCCAAAACAGTGAGCTTGCTCAGAACAAAAGAATTGGCTTCCTACACACACGGGCCATATCTAGTTCAACTCTGCTTAGGAAACTGACAAGAGCAGTAGCTCCTCTTCAGTCCAATACACTGTACTTGCTGGGAACAGACGTGAGTGCTATTTGCACTGTGTATTGGCATTGGGAGCTCAATAGTGACTCTTCTTACCAGAAAACAACTCTTGCTCATAAGACCAGAAACTGCATGGATTCAACTCCATTTAGGACTGGGAAACAAATGCTACCTCGCCTTACAAGAAACACACTCTGCTTTTGAGAAAAGAGCACTCTTCTACTCTACTGTGTATCCTATGGAGACCGAACAGTGAGCTTGCTCAGAACAAAAGAACTGTGCTTCCTACACACACGGGCCATATCTAGTTCAATTCTGCTTAGGAAACTGACAAGAACAGTAGCTCCTCTTCTGTCCAATACACTGTACTTGCTGGGAACAGACGCGAGTGCTATTTGCACTGTGTATGGCAATGGGAGGGCAATAGTGACTTTCCTTACCAGAAAACAACTCTTGCTCATAGGACCGAAAAATGCATGTGATTCAAATCCATTTAGAACTGGAAAATAAACGCTAGCTCGCCTTACAAGAAACACACTCTGCTTTTGAGAAAAGATCTCTCTTCTACTCTACTGTGTTTCCTATGGGGTCCGAACAGTGAGCTTGCTCAGAAAAAAAGAACTCTGCTTCCTACACACACGGCCATATCTAGTTCAATTCTGCTTAAGAAACTGACAAGTCCAATAGCTCCTCTTCAGTCCAATACACTGTACTTGCTGGGAACAGACTCCAGTGATATTT
The DNA here is from genome assembly GCF_949786415.1 of Peromyscus eremicus. Lineage (NCBI taxonomy): Eukaryota > Metazoa > Chordata > Mammalia > Rodentia > Cricetidae > Peromyscus > Peromyscus eremicus. The sequence continues at coordinate 122,396 of NW_026735477.1, read as the reverse complement.
GCCCTGTGTATGGCAAAGGAAGCACAATAGTGACTCTTCTTACCAGAAAACAACTCTTGATTTTAGGACCAGAAACGCATGGGATTCTCCTCCATTTATGACTGGGAAACAAATGCTATCTCGCCTTACCAGAAACACACTCTACTTTTGAGAAAAGATCACTCTTCTACTCTATTGTGTTTCCTATAGGGCCAGAACAGTGAGGCTTGCTCAGAACAAAAGAACTGTGCGTCCTACACACGGCCATATCTAGTTCAACTCTGCTTAGGAAACTGACAAGAATAGTAGCTCCTCTTCAGTCCAGTACACTGTACTAGCTGGGAACAGATGCGAGTGCTATTTGCACTGTGTATGGCAATGAGAGCGCAATAGTGACTCTTCTTACCAGAAAACAACTCTTGCTCGTGGGAACAAAAATTTCATGTGACCTCAACTCCATTTAGGACTGGGAAACAAACGCTAGCTCGCCTTACAAGTAACACACTCTGCTGTTGAGAAAAGAGCACTCTTCTACTCTACTGTGTTTCCTATAGGGCCAAAACAGTGAGCTTGCTCAGAACAAAAGAACTGTGCTTCCTACACACACGGGCCATATCTAGTTCAACTCTGCTTAGGAAACTGACAAGAACAGTAGATTCTCTTAAATCCAATACACTGTACATGCTGGGAACAGGCGCGAGTGCTATTTGCACTGTGTATGGCAATGGGAGCACAATAGTGACTTTCCTTACCAGAAAGCAACTCTTGCTCGTGGGACCAAAACTTCATGTGATTCAACTTCATTTAGGACTGGGGAAACAAACGCTAGCTCGCCTTACAAGAAACACACTCTGCTTTTGAGAAAAGAGCACTCTTCTACTCTACTGTGTTTCCTATAGGGCCAAAACAGTGAGCTTGCTCAGAACAAAAGAACTGTGCTTACTACACACACGGCATATCTAGTTCCATTCGGCTTAGGAAACTGACAAAAACAGTAGATTCTCTTAAGTCAATACACTGTACATGCTGGGAACAGACGCCAGTGCTATTTGCCCTGTGTATGACAATCCGAGCTCAATAGTGACTCTTCTTACCAGAAAACAACTCCTGCTCATAGGAACAGAAACTGCATGTGATTCAACTCCATTTAGGACTGGGAAACAAATGCTAGCTCGCCTTACAAGAAACACACTCTGCTTTTGTGAAAAGAGCACTCTTCTACTCTACTGTGTTTCCTATGGGGTCCGAACAGTGAGCTTACTCAGGACAAAAGAACTGTGCTTCCTACACACCGGGCCATATCTAGTTCAACTCTGCTTAGGAAACTGACAGGAACAGTAGATCCTCTCAGCGCAATACACTGTACATGCTGGGAACAGACGCCAGGGCTCTTTGCCCTGTGTATGACAATGGGAGCGCAATAGTGACTCTTCTTACCAGAAAACAACTCTTGCTCATAGGACCAGAAACTGTATGTGACTCAACTCCATTTAGGACTGGTAAACAAATGCTAGCTCGCCTTACAAGACACACACTCTTCTTTTGAGAAAAGAGCACTCTTCTACTCTACTGTGTTTCCTATGGTGTCCAAACAGTGAGATTGCTCAGAACAAAAGAACTGTGCTTCCTACACACTCGGGCCATAACTAGTTCAACTCTGCTTAGGAAACTGACAAGAACAGTAGCTCCTCTTCAGGCCAATACACTGTACTTGCTGGGAACAGACGCGAGTGCTCTTTGCACTGTGTATGGCATTAGGAGCACAATAGTAACTCTTCTTACCAGAAAACAACTCTTGCACGTAGGAGCAGAAACTGCTTGTGATTCAACTCCATTTAGGACTGGGAAACAAACGCTAGCTCGCCTTACAAGAGACACGCTCTGCTGTTGAGAAAAGAGCAGTATTCTTCTTTACTGTGTTTCCTATAGGGCCAGAACAGTGAGTTGCTCAGAACAAAAGAACTGTGCTTCCTACACACAGGGGACATATCTAGTTCAACTCTGCCTAGGAAACTGACAAGAACAGTAGATCCTCTTCAGTGCAATACACTGTACATGCTGGGAACAGACGCCAGTGCTATTTGCCCTGAGTATGACAATCAGAGCGCAATAGTGACTCTTCTTACCAGAAAACAACTCTTGCTCGTAGGACCAGAAACTGCATGTGACTCAACTCCATTTAGGACTGGGAAACAAACGCTAGCTCGCCTTACAAAAAACACACTCTGCTTTTGAGAAAAGAGCACTCTTCTACTCTACTGTTTTTCCTATACAGCCAGAACAGTGAGCTTGCTCAGAACAAAAGAACTGTGTTTCCTACACACAGGGGCCATATGTACTTCAACTCTGCTTAGGAAAGTGACAAGAACAGTAGATCCTCTTCAGTGCAATACACTGTACATGCTGGGAACAGAGGCCAGTGCTATTTGCCCTGTGTATGAAAATGGGAGCGCAATATTGACTCGTCTTACCAGAAAACAACTCTTGCTCGTAGGACCAGAAACTGCATGTGATTCAACTCCATTTAGGACTTGGAAACAAATGCTAGCTCGCCTTACAAGAAACACACTCTGCTTTTGAGAAAAGAGCACACTTCTACTCTACTGTGTTTCCTATAGGGCCAGAACAGTGAGCTTGCTCACTACAAAAGAACTGTGCTTCCTACACACACGGGCTAGATCTAGTTCAACTCTGCTTAGGAAACTGACAGGAAAAGTAGATCCTCTTCAGTGCAGTACACTGTACATGCTGGGAACAGACGCCAGTGCTATTTGCCCTGTGTATGACAATGGGAATGCAATAGTGACTCGTCTTACCAGAAAACAACTCTTGCTCCTAGGACCAGAAACTGCATCTGATTCAACTCCATTTAGGACTGGGAAACAAATGCTAGCTCGCCTTACAAGAAACACACTCTGCTTTTGAGAAAAGAGCACTCTTCTACTCTATTGTGTTTTCTATGGGGTCCAAACAGTGAGATTGCTCAGAACAAAAGAACTGTGGTTTCTACACACACGGGCTAGATCTAGTTCAATTCTGCTTAGGAAACTGACAAGAACAGTAGATCCTATTCAATCCAATACACTGTACATGCTGGGAAAAGATGCCAGTGCTATTTGCCCTGAATGACATTGGGAGCACAATAGTGACTCTTCTTACCAGAAAACAACTCTTGGTCGTAGGAAGAGAAACTGCATGTGATTCAACAACATTTAGGACTGAGAAACAAAGGCTAGCTCCCCTTACAAGAAACACACTCTGCTTTTAAGAAAAGAGCACTCTTCTACTCTACTGTATTTCCTATAGGGCCAGAACAGTGAGATTGCTCAGAACAAAAGAACTGTGCTTCCTACACACGGGGCAAATCTAGTTCAATTCTGCTTAGGAAACTGACAAGAACAGTAGATCCTCTTCAGTCCAATATACTGTACATGCTGGGAACAGACGCCAGCACTATTTGCCCTGTCTATGACAATGGGAGCACAATAGTAACTCTTCTTACCAGAAAACAACTCTTGGTCGTAGGACCAGAAACTGCATGTGATTCAACTCCATTTAGGACTGGGAAACAAACCCTAGCTCGCCTTACAAGAAACACAATCTACTTTTGAGAAAAGAGCACTCCTCTACTCTACTGTGTTTCCTATGGGGTCCGAACAGTAAGCTTGCTCAGAACAAAAGAACTGTGCTTCCTACACACACGGGCCATATCTAGTTCAACTCTACTTAGGAAACTGACAAGAACAGTAGCTCCTCTTCAGTCCAATACACTGTACTTGCTGGGAACAGACGCGAGTGCTATTTGCACTGTGTAATGCAATAAGAGCACAATAATGACTTTCCTTACCAGAAAACAACTCTTGCTCGTAGGACCAGAAACTGCATGGGATTCAACTCCATTTCTGACTGGGAAACAAACACAAGCTCGCCTTACAGGGAACACACTCTGCTTTTGAGAAAAGAGCACTCTTCTACTCTACTGTGTTTCCTATGGGGAGCGAGCAGTGAACCTGCTCAGAACAAAAGAACTGTGCTTCCTACACACACGGGCCACATCTAGTTCAACTCTGCTTAGGAAACTGACAGGAACAGTAGATTCTCTTAAGTCCAATACACTGTACTTGCTGGGAACAGACTCGAGTGCTATTTGCACTCTGTATGGCAATGGGAGCACAATAGTGACTCTTCTTACCAGAAAACAACTCTTGCTTGTAGTACCAGAAACTGCATGTGACTCAAATCCATTTAGGACTGGGAAACAAACGCTAGCTCGCCTTACAAGAAACACACTCTGCTTTTGAGAAAAGAGCACTCTTCTACTCTACTGTGTTTCCTATACAGCCAGATCAGTGAGCTTGCTCAGAAAAAAAGAACTGTGGTTTCTACACACACGGGCCATATCTAGTTCAGTTCTGCTTAGGAAACTGAAAAGAACAGTAGATCCTCTTCAATCCAATACACTGTACCTGCTGGGAAAAGATGCCAGTGCTATTTGCCCTGTGTATGAAAATCGGAGCACAATAGTGACTCTTCTTACCAGAAAACAATTATTGCTCGTAGGACAAGAAAGTGCATGTGATTCAACTCCATTTAGGACTGGGAAAGAAACACTAGCTCGCCTTACAAGAAACACACTCTGCTTTTGAGAAAATAACACTCTTCTTGTCTACTGTTTTTCCAATAGGGCCAGAACAGAGAGCTTGCTCAGAACAAAAGAACTGTGCTTCTTACACACAAGGTCATATCTAGTTCAATTCTGCTTAGGAACCTGACAAGAACAGTAGATCCTCTTCAGTCCAATACACTGTACATGCTGGGAACAGACGCCAGTGCTATTTGCCCTGTGTATGACAAAGGGAGCGCAATAGTGACTCTTCATACCAGAAAACAACTCTTGGTCATAGGACCAGAGACTGCATGATTCAACTCCATTTAGGACTGGGAAACAAATGCTAGCTTGCCTTACAAGAAACACACTGTGCTTTTAAGAAAAGAGCACTCTTCTACTCTACTGTGTTTCTTACAGGACCAGAACAGTGAGCTTGCTCTGAACAAAAGAACAGTGCTTCCTACACACACGGGCCATATCTAGTTCACCTCTGCTTAGGAAACTGACAAGAACAGTATATCCTCTTCAGTCCAATACACTGTACATGCTGGGAACAGACGTCAGTCCTATTTTCCCTGTGTATGACAATGGGAGCACAAAAGTGACTCTTCTTACCAGAAAACAACTCTTGGTCATAGGACAAGAAACTGCATGTGATTCAACTCCATTTAGGTCTGGGAAACAAACGCTAGCTCGCCTTACAAGAAACACACTCTGCTTTTGAGAAAAGGGCACTCTTCTCCTCTACTGTGTTTCCTATGGGGTCCGAACAGTGAGCTTGCTCAGAACAAAAGAACTGTGCTTCCTACACACACGCGCCATATCTAGTTCAACTCAGCTTAGGAAACTGACAAGAACAGTAGTTCCTCTTCAGTCCAATACACTGTACTTGCTGGGAACAGATGCGAGTGCTATTTGCACTGTGTATTGCAATGGGAGCGCAATAGTGACTTTCCTTACCAGAAAACAACTCTTGCTCATAGGACCAAAAACTGCATGTGATTCAACTCCATTTAGGTCTGGGAAACAAACGCTTGCTCGCCTTACAAGAAACACACTCTGCTTTTGAGAAAAGAGCACTCTTCTCCTCTACTGTGTTTCCTATAGGGTCCGAACAGTGAGCTTGCTCAGAACAAAAGAACTGTGCTTCCTATACACACTGCCATATCTAGTTCAATTCTGCTTAGGAAACTGACAAGAACAATAGATCCTCTTCAGTCCAATACACTGTAAATGCTGGGAACAGACTCCAGTGCTATTTGCACTCTGTATGACAATGGGAGTGCAATAGTGACTCTTCTTACCAGAAAACAACTCTTGGACGTAGGACCAGAGACTACATGTGATTCAACTCCGTTTAGGACTGGGAAAAAACGTTAGCTTGCCTTACAAGAAACACACTCTGCTTTTAGGAAAAGAGCACTCTTCTACTCTGCTGTGTTTCCTATAGGGCCAGAACAGTGAGCTTGCTCAGAACAAAAGAACTGTGCTTCCTACACACACGGGCCATATCTAGTTCAATTCTGCCTAGGAAACTGACACGAACAGTAGATCCTCTTCAGTCCAATACACTGTACATGCTGGGAACAGACTCCAGTGCTATTTGCCCTGTGTATGACAATGGGAGCACAATAGTGACTTTCCTTACCAGAAAACAACTCTTGCTCGTAGGACAAGAAACTGCATGTGATTCAACTCCATTTAGGACTTGGAAACAAACGCTAGCTCACCTTACGAAAAACACTCTGCTTTTGAGAAAAGAGCACTCTTCTACTCTACTGTGTATCCTATGGGTTCCGAACAGTGAGCTTGCTCAGAACAAAAGAACTGTGCTTCCTACACACACGGGCCATATCTATTTTAACTCTGGTTAGGAAACAGACAAGGACAGTAGCTCCTCTTCAGTCCAATACACTGTACTTGCTGGGAACAGACGCGAGTGCTATTTGCACTGTGTATGACAATGGGAGTGTAATATTGACTTTCCTTACCAGGAAACAACTCTTGCTCGTAGGACCAAAAACTGCATGTGATTCAACTCTATTTAGGACTGGGAAACAAACGCGAGCTCGCATTACAAGAAACACACTCTGCTTTTGAGAAAAGAGCACACATGTACTCTACTGTGTTTCCTATAGGGCCAAAACAGTGAGCTTGCTCAGTACAAAAGAACTGTGCTTCCTACACACATGGACCATATCTAGTTCAACACTGCTTAGGATACTGACAAGAACAGTAGCTCCTCTTCAGTCCAATACACTGTACATGCTGGGAACAGATGCCAGTGCTATTTGCCCTGTGTTTGACAATGGGAGCGCAATAGTGACTCTTCTTACCAGAAAACAACTCTTGCTCGTAGGACCAGAAATTGCATGGGATTCAACTCCATTTAGGACTGGGAAACAAACGCTAGCTTGCCTTACTAGAAACACACTCTGCTTTTGAGAAAAGGGCACTCGTTACTCTACTGTGTTTCCTATGGGGTCTGAACAGTGAGCTTGGTCAGAACAAAAGAACTGTGCTTCCTACACACATGGGCCATATCTAGTTCAACTCTGCTTAGGATACTGACAAGAACAGTAGCTCCTCTTCTGTCAAATACACTGTACTGGGTGTGAACAGAAGCCAGTGCTATTTGCACTGTGTATGGCAATGGGAGCACAATAGTGACTTTCCTTATCAGAAAACAACTCTTGCTCGTAGGACAAGAAACTGCATGTGATTCAACTCCATTTAGGACTGGGAAACAAACGCTAGCTTACCTTCCAAAAAACACACTCTGCTTTTGAGAAAAGAGCACTCTTCTACTCTACTGTGTATCCTATGGGGTCGGAACAGTGAGCTTGCTCAGAACAAAAGAACTGTGCTTCCTACACACACGTGCCATATCTAGTTCAACTCTGCCTAGGAAACTGACAAGGACAGTAGCTCCTCTTCAGTCCAATACACTGTACTTGCTGGGAACAGACGCGAGTGCTATTTGCACTGTGTATGGCAATGGGAGCGCAATATTGACTTTCCTTACCAGGAAACAACTCTTGCTCGTAGGACCAAAAACTGCATGTGATTCAACTCCATTTAGGACTGGGAAACAAACGCTAGCTCGCATTACAAAAAACACATTCTGCTTTTGAGAAAAGAGCACACTTGTACTCTACTGTGTTTCCTTTAGGGCCAAAACAGTGAGCTTGCTCAGTACAAAAGAACTGTGCTTCCTACACACACGGCCATATCTAGTTCAATTCTGCTTAGGATACTGATAAGAACAGTAGATCCTCTTCAGTCCAATACACTGTACTTGCTGGGAACAGAGGCCAGTGCTATTTGCCCTGTGTATGACAATGGGAGCGCAATAGTGACTCTTCTTACGAGAAAAAAAACTCTTGCTCGTAGGACCAGAAACTGCATGTGATTCAACTCCGTTTAGGACTGGGAAACAAACGCTTGCTCGCCTTACAAGAAACACACTCTGCTTTTGAGAAAAGAGCACTCTGCTACTCTAATGTGTTTCCTATGGGGTCCGAAAAGTGAGCTTGCTCAGAACAAAAGAACTGTGCTTCCTACACACATGGGCCATATCTAGTTCAAGTCTGCTTAGGCTACTGACAAGAACAGTAGCTCCTCTTCAGTCCAATACACTGTACTTGCTGGGAACAGACGCCAGTGCTGTTTGCACTGTGTATGGCAATGGGAGCACAATAGTGACTCTTCTTACCAGAAAACAACTCTTGCTCGTAGGACCAGAAACTGCATGGGATTCAACTCCATTTCTGACTGGGAAACAAACACTAGCTCGCCTTACAAGAAACACACTCTGATTTTGAGAAAAGAGCACTCTTCTACTCTACTGTTTTTCCTATGGGGTCCGAACAGTGAGCTTGTTCAGAACAAAAGAACTGTGCTTCCTACACACACGCGCCATATCTAGTTCAATTCTGCTTAGGAAACTGACAAGAACAGTAGATCCTCGTCAGTCCAATACACTGTACATGCTGGGAACAGACGCCAGTGCTATTTGCCCTGTGTATGACAATGGGAGCACAATAGTGACTTTCCTTACTAGAAAACAACTCTTGCTCATAGGACCAGAAAGTGCATGGGATTCAACTCCATTTAGGACTGGGAAATAAACGCTAGCTCGCCTTACAAGAAATAATATCCAGAATATATGAGGAACTCAAGAAATTAGACATCAAAATGCCCAACAGTCCAATTAAGAAATGGGCTATAGAACTAAACAGAGAATTCTCAACAGAGGAAACTCAAATGGCTGAAAGACATTTAAGGAATTGCTCAACATCCCTAATCATCAGGGAAATGCAAATCAAAACAACTCTGAGATACCACCTTACGCCTGTCAGAATCGCTAAGATCAAAAACACTGAAGACACCTTATGCTGGAGAGGATGTGGAGCTAGGGGAACTCTCCTCCACTGCTGGTGGGAATGCAAGCTTGTACAACCACTTTGGAAATCAATATGGCGATTTCTTAGAAAATTGGGAATCCATCTCCCCCAAGATCCAGCTATACCACTCTTGGGCATATACCCAAGGAATGCTCAACCACACCACAAGAGCACTTGTACAGCTATGTTCATATCAGCGTTGTTTGTAATAGCCAGAACATGGAAACAACCTAGATGCCCTTCAACTGAAGAATGGATAAACAAAATGTGGTACATATACACAATGGAATACTACTCAGCAGAGAAAAACAATGACATCATGAGGTTTGCAGACAAATGGATGGATCTAGAAAAAATCATCCTGAGTGAGGTATCCCAGACTCAGAAAGACAAACATGGTATGTACTCACTCATAACAGGATACTAGATGTGGAACAAGGATGACTGGACTGCTACTCACATCACCAGGCAGGCTACCTGGAAAACAGGACCCCAAGAAAGACACAGGGATCGCCCAACGACAGAGAAATGGAATGAGATCTACATGAACATCCTGGACATGAGTGGGGGTAGTGAAGGGCGAGGGTCGAGGGAATGAGAGCTGGGTGAGTGGGAGATCCCAGCTGGATCAACAACAGAGAGGGAGAACAAGGAATAGGAGACCATGGTAAATGAAGACCACATGAGAATAGGAAGAAACAAAGTGCTAGAGAGGCCCACAGAAATCCACAAAGATACCCCCACAACAGACTGCTGGCAATGGTCGAGAGACAGTCCGAACTGACCTACTCTGGTGATGGGATGGCCAAACACCCTAATTGTCGTGCTAGAAACCTCATCCAACTACTGAGGGATCTGGATGCAGAGATCCATGACTAGGCCCCAGGTGGATCTCTGGGAGTCCAATTAGCGAGAATGAGGAGGGTTTATATGAGCGAGAATTGTTGAGACCAAGGTCGGATAAAGCACAGAGACAAATAGCCAAACAAACGGAAACACATGAAATATGAACCAATGGCTGAGGGGTCACCAACTGGATCAGGCCCTCTGAGTGGGTGAGACAGTTGATTGGCCTGATCTGTTTGGGAGGCATCCAGGCAGTGGGACCGGGTCCTGTGCTCATTGCATGAGTTGGCTGTTTGAAACCTGGGGCCTATGCAGGGTCCCTTGGCTCGGAATGGGAGGAGGGGACTGGATCTACCTGGACTGAGTCCACCAGGTTGATCTCAGTCTGTGGGGAAGGCTTTGCCCTGGAGGAGATTGGAATGGGGGGCGGGCTGGGGGGAAGGTGAGGGGGGCGGGAGGGGGGAGAACAAGGGAATCTGTGGCTAATATGTAGAACTAAATTGTATTGCAAAATAAAAATTAAAAAAAAAAGAGCTAGTTAGGAATAAGACTAAACTAAAGGCCAAGCTTTCATAATTAAAAAAAAAAAAAAAAGAAATACACTCTGCTTTAGAGAAAAGAGCACTCTTTTACTCTACTGTGTTTCCTATGGGGTCCGAACAGTGAGCTTGCTCAGAACAAAAGAACTGTGCTTCCTACACACACGCGCCATATCTAGTTCAACTCTGCTTAGGAAACTGACAAGAACAGTAGTTCCTTTTCAGTCCAATACACTGTACTTGCTGGGAACAGATGCGAGTGCTATTTGCACTGTGTATGGCAATGGGAGCGCAACAGTGACTTTCCTTATCAGAAAAAAACTCTTGCTCATAGGACCAAAAACTGCATGTGACTCAACTCCATTTAGGACTGGGAAACAAACGCTAGCTCGCCTTACAAGAAACACACTCTGATTTTGAGAAAAGAGCACTCTTCTACTCTACTGTGTTTCCTATGGGGTCGGAACAGTGAGCTTGCTCAGAACAAAAGAACTGTGCTTCCTATACACATGGGCCATATCTAGTTCAACTCTGCTTAGGAAACTGACAAGAACAATAGCTCCTCTTCAGTCCAATACACTTTACTTGTTGGGAACAGACGCGAGTGCTATTTGCACTGTGTATGGCAATGGGAGCACAATAGTGATTCTTCTTACCAGAAAACAACTCTTGCTCGTTGGACGAAAAACAGCATGGGATTCAACTACACTTAGGACTGGGAAACAAACGCTAGCGCGCCTTACAAGAAACACACTCTGCTTTTGAGAAAAGAGCACTCTTCTACTGTACTGTGTTTCCTATAGGGCCTGAACAGAGAGCTTGCTCAGAACAAAAGAACTGTGCTTCCTACACACACGGGCCATATCTAGATCAATTCTGCTTAGGAAAATGACACGAACAGTAGATCCTCTTCAGTCCAATACACTGTACTTGCTGGGAACAGACGACAATGCTATTTGCCCTGTGTATGACAATGGGAGACCAATAGTGACTCTTCTTACGGTAAAACAAGTCTTGCTCGTAGGACCAGAAACTGCATGTGATTCAACTCCATTTAGGACTGGGAAACAAAAGCTAGCTCGCCTTACAAGAAACACACTCTGCTTCTGAGAATAGAGCACTCTTCTACTCTACTGTGTTTCCTATGGGGTCGGAACAGTGAGCTTGCTCAGAACAAAAGAACTGTGCTTCCTACACACAGGGGCCATATCTAGTTCAACTCTGCTTAGGAAACTGACAAGAACAGTAGCTCCTCTTCAGTCCAATACACTGTACTTGCTGGGAACAGAAGCGAGTGCTATTTGTACTCTGTATGGCAATAGGAGCACAGTAGTGACCCTTCTTATCAGAAAAAAACTCTTGATAGTAGGACCAGAAACTGCAATGGATAGAACTCCATTTCTGACTGGGAAACAAACGCTAGCTCGCCTTACAATAAACTCACAATGCTTTTGAGAAAAGAGCACTCTTCTACTCTACTGTGTTTCCTATGGGGTCCGAACTGTGAGCTTGCTCAGAACAAAAGAACTGTGCTTCCTACACACACGGGCGATATCTAGTTCAACTCTGCTAAGGAAACTGACAAGAGCAGTAGTTGCTCTTCAGTCCAATACACTGTACTTGCTGGGAACAGCCGCAAGTGCTCATTGCACTGTGTATGGCAATGAGAGCGCAATAGTGACTCTTCTTACCAGAAAACAACTCTTGCTCGTGGGACCAAAAATTGCATGTGACTCAACTCCATTTAGGGCTGGGAAACAAAGGCTAGCTCGCCTTACAAGGAACACACTCTCCTTTTGAGAAAAGAGCACTCTTCTACTCTACTGTGTTTCCTACAGAACCAGAACAGTGAGCTTGCTCAGAACAAAAGAACTGTGCGTCCTACACACACAGGCCATATCTAGTTCAACTCTGCTCAGGAAACTGACAAGAACAATAGATTCTCTTAAGTCCAATACACTGTACTTGCTGGGAACAGACGAGAGTGCTATTTGCTCTGTGTATGGCAATGGGAGCACAATAGTGACTTTCCTTACCAGAAAACAACTCTTGCTCTTAGGACCAGAAACTGCATGTGACTCAAATCCATTTAGGACTGGGAAACAAACGCTAGCTCGCGTTACAAGAAACACACTCTGCTTTTGAGAAAAGAGCACTCTTCTACTCTACTGTGTTTCCTATGGGGTTCGAACAGTGAGCTTGCTCAGAACAAAAGACTGCGCTTCCTACACACACGGGCTACATCTAGTTCAACTCTGCTTAGGAATCTGAAGAGAGCAGTAGCTCCTCTTCAGTCCAATACACTTCTCTTGCTGGGAACAGACGCGAGTGCTATTTGCACTGTGTCTGGCAATGGGAGCTCAATAGTGACTCTTCTTAACAGAAAACAACTCTTGCTAGTAGAACCACAAACTGCATTTGATTCAACTCCATTTAGGACTGGGAAACAAACGCTAGCTTGCCTTACAAGAAACACACTCTGCTTTGGAGAAAAGAGCACTCTTCTACTCTACTGTGTTTCCTATGGGGTCCAAACAGTGAGCTTGCGCAGAACAAAAGAATTGTGCTTCCTACACACACGGGCCATATCGAGTTCAACTCTGCTTAGGAAACTGACAAGAACCGTAGCTCCTCTTCAATCCAATACACTGTACTTCCAGGGGACATACACGAGTGCTATTTGCACTGTGTATGGCAATGGGAGCGCAATAGTGACTCTTCTTACCAGAAAACAACTCTTGCTCATAGGACCAGAAACTGCATGGGATTCAACTCCATTTCTGACTGGGAAACAAACACTAGCTCGCCTTACAAAAAACACACTCTGCTCTTGAGAAAAGAGCACTCTTCTACTCTACTGTGTTTCCTATAGGGCCAGAACAGTGAGCTGGCTCAGAACAAAAGAACTGTGCTTCCTATAGACACGACCATATCTAGTTCAATCTGCTTAGGAAACTGACAAGAACAGTAGATCCTCTTCAGTCCAATACACTGTACTTGCTGGGAACAGACGCGAGTGCTATATGCACTGTGTATGGCAATGGGAGCGCAATAGTGACTTTCCTTACCAGAAAACAACTCTTGATCATAGGAGCAGAAACTGCATGTGATTCAACTCCATTTAGGACTGGGAAACAAACGCTAGCTCGCCTTACAAGAAACACACTCTGCTTTTGAGAAAAGAGCACTCTTCTACTCTACTCTGTTTTCTATAGGGCCAGAACAGAGAGCTTGCTCAGAACAAAAAACTGTGCTTCCTACACACAGGGGCCATATCTAGTTCAACTCTGCTTAGGAAACTGACAAGAACAGTAGATCCTCTTCAGTCCAATACACTGTACTTGCTGGGAACAGACGCCAGTGCTATTTGCACTGTGTATGACAATGGGAGCACAATAGTGACTCTTCTTACCAGAAAACAACTCTTGCTCGTAGGACCAGAAAGTGCATGTGATTAAACTCCATTTAGGACTGAGAAACAAACGCTAGCTTGCCTTACAAGAAACACACTCTGCTTTTGAGAAAAGGGCACTCTTTTACTCTACTGTGTTTCCTATGGGGTCCGAACAGTGAGCTTGCTCAGAACAAAAGAACTGTGCTTCCTACACACATGGGTCATATCTAGTTCAACTCTGTTTAGCAAACTGACAAGAACTGTAGCTCCTCTTCAGTCCAATACACTTTACTTGCTGGGAACAGACGCCAGTGCTCTTTGCACTGTGTATGGCAATGGGAGCACAATAGTGACTTTTCTTACCAGAAAACAACTCTTGCTCGTAGGACCAGAAACTGCATGGGATTCAACTCCAGTTAGGACTGGAAAACAAACGCTAACTCGCCTTACAAGAAACACACTCTGATTTTGAGAAAAGAGCACTCTTCTACTCTACTGTGTTTCCTACGGGGTCCGAACGGTGAGCTTGTTCAGAACAAAAGAACTGTGCTTCCTACACACACAGCCATATCTAGTTCAATTCTGCTTAGGAAACTGACAAGAACAGTAGCTCCTCTTCAGTCCAATACACTGTACATGCTGGGACAGACGCCAGTGCTATTTGCCCTGTGTATGACAATGGGAGCGCAATAGTGACTCTTCTTACCAGAAAACAACTCTTGCTTGTAGGACCAGAAACTGTATGTCATTCAACTCCACTTAGGACTGGGAAACAAACGCTAGCTAGCCTTACAAGAAACACACTCTGCTTTTGAGAAAAGAGCACTCTTCTACTCTACTGTGTTTCCTATGGGGTCCGAACAGTGAGCTTGCTTAGAACAAAAGAACTGTGCTTCCTACACAAACGGGCCATATCTAGTTCAACTCTGCTTAAAAAATTGACAAGAACAGTAGCTCCTCTTCAGTGCAATACACTGTACTTTTTGGGAACAGACGCCAGTGCTATTTGCACTGTGTATGGCAATGGGAACGCAGTAGTGACTCTTCTTACCAGAAAATAACTCTTGCTCGTAGTACCAGAAACTGCATGTGACTCAACTCCATTTAGGACTGGGAAACAAACGCTAGCTTGCCTTACAAGAAACACACTCTGCTTTAGAGAAAAGAGCACTCTTCTACTCTACTGTGTTTCCTATGGGTTCCGAACAGTGAGCTTGCTCACAACAAAAGAACTGTGCTTCCTACACAGACAGCCATATCTAGTTCAATTCTGCTTAGGAAACCGACAAGAAGAGTAGATCCTCTTCAGTCCAATACACTTTACATGCTGGGAACAGACGCCAGTGCAATTTGCCCTGTGTATGACAATGGGAGCACAATAGTGACTCTTCTTACCAGAAAACAACTCTTGCTCGTAGGACCAGAAACTGCATGAGATTCAACTCCATTTAGGAAGGAAACAAACGCTAACTCGTTTTACAAGAAACACACTCTGCTTTTGAGAAAAGAGCACTCTTCTACTCTAATGTGTTTCCTATAGGGCCAGAACAGTGAGCTTGTTCAGAACAAAAGTACTGTGCTTCCTACACACACGGGCTATATCTAGTTCATCTCTGCTTAGGAAACTGACAAGAACAGTAGCTCCTCTTCAGTCCAATACATTGTACTTGCTGGGAACAGACGCGAGTGCTATTTGCACTGTCTATGGCAATAAGAGCACAATAGTGACTCTTCTTACCAGAAAACAACTCTTGCTCATAGGACCAATAACTGAATGTGATTCAACTCCATTTAGCACTGGGAAACAAACGCTAGCTCGCTTTACAAGAAACACGATCTGCTTTTGAGAAAAGAGCACTCTTCTACTATACTGTGTTTCCCAGGGGGCCCGAACACTCAGCTTGCTCAGAACAAAAGAACTGTGCTTCCTACACACACGGCCATATCTAGTTCAATTCTGCTTAGGAAACCGACAAGAAGAGTAGATCCTCTTCAGTCCAATACACTTTACATGCTGGGAACAGACGCCAGTGCAATTTGCCCTGTGTATGACAATGGGAGCACAATAGTGACTCTTCTTACCAGAAAACAACTCTTGCTCTTAGGACCAGAAACTGCATGAGATTCAACTCCATTTAGGACTGGGAAACAAACGCTAACTCGCCTTACAAGAAACACACTCTGCTTTTGAAAAAAGAGCACTCTTCTACTCTAAAGTCTTTCCTATAGGGCCAGAACAGTGAGCTTGCTCAGAACAAAAGAACTGTGCTTCCTACACACACGGGTATATCTAGTTCATCTCTGCTTAGGAAACTGACAAGAACAGTAGCTCCTCTTCAGTCTAATACACTGTACTTGCTGTTAACAGACGCGAGTGCTATTTGCACTGTGTATGTCAATAAGAGCACAATAGTGACTCTTCTTACCAGAAAACATCTCTTGCTCGTAGGACCAAAAACTGAATGTGATTCAACTCCATTTAGGACTGGAAAACAAAGGCTAGCTCGCTTTACAAGAAACACAATCTGCTTTTGAAAAAAGAGCACTCTTCTACTCTACTGTGTTTCCCAGGGGGCCCAAACACTCAGCTTGCTCAGAACAAATGAACTGTGCTTCGTACACACATGGGCCATATCTAGTTCAACTCTGCTTAGGAAACTGACAAGAACAGTAGCTCCTCTTCAGTCCAATACACTGTACTTGCTGGGAACAGATGCGAGTGCTATTTGCACTGTGTATGGCAATGGGAGCGCAACAGTGACTTTCCTTATCAGAAAACATCTCTTGCTCATAGGACCAGAAACTGCATGTGACTCAACTCCATTTAGGACTGGGAAACAAACGCTAGCTCGCCTTACAAGAAACACACTCTGCTTTTGAGAAAAGAGCACTCTTCTACTCTACTGTGTTTCCTATGGGGTCGGAACAGTGAGCTTGCTCAGAACAAAAGAAATGTGCTTCCTATACACATGGGCCATATCTAGTTCAACTCTGCTTAGGAAACTGACAAGAACAATAGCTCCTCTTCAGTCCAATACACTTTACTTGTTGGGAACAGACGCGAGTGCTATTTGCACTGTGTATGGCAATGGGAGCACAATAGTGATTCTTCTTACCAGAAAACAACTCTTGCTCGTTGGATGAAAAACAGCATGGGATTCAACTACACTTAGGACTGGGAAACAAACGCTAGCGCGCCTTACAAGAAACACACTCTGCTTTTGAGAAAAGAGCACTCTTCTACTGTACTGTGTTTCCTATAGGGCCTGAACAGAGAGCTTGCTCAGAACAAAAGAACTGTGCTTACTACACACACGGGCCATATCTAGATCAATTCTGCTTAGGAAACTGACACGAACAGTAGATCCTCTTAAGTCCAATACACTGTACATGCTGGGAACAGATGCCAGTGCTATTTGCCCTGTGTATGACAATGGGAGCTCAAAAGTGACACTTCTTACCAGAAAACATCTCTTGCTCGTAGGACCAGAAACTGCATGTGATTCAACTCCATTTAGGACTGGGAAACAAACGCTAGCTCGCCTTACAGGAAACACACTCTGCTTTTGAGAAAAGGGCACACTTCTACTCTAATGTGTTTCCTGTGGGGTCCGAACAGTGAGCTTGCTTAGAACAAAAGAACGGTGCTTCCTACACACACAGGCCATATCTAGTTCAACTCTGCTTAGGAAACTGACAAGAACAGTTGCTCCTCTTCAGTCCAATACACTGTATTTGCTGGGAACAGACGTGATTGCTATTTGCACAGTGTATGGGAATGGGAGCGCAATAGTGACTTTCCTTACCAGAAAACAACTCTTGCTCATGGGATCAAAAACTGAATGTGACTCAATTCCATTTAGGACTGGGAAACAAATGCTAGCTCGCCTTACAAGAAACACACTCTGCTTCTGAGAATAGAGCACTCTTCTACGCTACTGTGTTTCCTATGGGGTCGGAACAGTGAGCTTGCTCAGAACAAAAGAACTGTGCTTCCTACACACAGGGGCCATATCTAGTTCAACTCTGCTTAGGAAACTGACAAGAACAGTAGCTCCTCTTCAGTCCAATACACTGTACTTGCTGGGAACAGAAGCGAGTGCTATTTGTACTCTGTATGGCAATAGGAGCACAGTAGTGACCCTTCTTATCAGAAAAAAACTCTTGATAGTAGGACCAGAAACTGCAATGGATAGAACTCCATTTCTGACTGGGAAACAAACGCTAGCTCACCTTACAATAAACTCACAATGCTTTTGAGAAAAGAGCACTCTTCTACTCTACTGTGTTTCCTATGGGGTCCGAACTGTGAGCTTGCTCAGAACAAAAGAACTGTGCGTCCTACACACACAGGCCATATCTAGTTCAACTCTGCTCAGGAAACTGACAAGAACAATAGATTCTCTTAAGTCCAATACACTGTACTTGCTGGGAACAGACGAGAGTGCTATTTGCTCTGTGTATGGCAATGGGAGCACAATAGTGACTTTCCTTACCAGAAAACAACTCTTGCTCTTAGGACCAGAAACTGCATGTGACTCAAAACCTTTTAGGACTGGGAAACAAACGCTAGCTCGCGTTACAAGAAACACACTCTGCTTTTGAGAAAAGAGCACTCTTCTACTCTACTGTGTTTCCTATGGGGTTCGAACAGTGAGCTTGCTCAGAACAAAAGACTGCGCTTCCTACACACACGGGCTACATCTAGTTCAACTCTGCTTAGGAATCTGAAGAGAGCAGTAGCTCCTCTTCAGTCCAATACACTTCTCTTGCTGGGAACAGACGCGAGTGCTATTTGCACTGTGTCTGGCAATGGGAGCTCAATAGTGACTCTTCTTAACAGAAAACAACTCTTGCTAGTAGAACCACAAACTGCATTTGATTCAACTCCATTTAGGACTGGGAAACAAACGCTAGCTTGCCTTACAAGAAACACACTCTGCTTTGGAGAAAAGAGCACTCTTCTACTCTACTGTGTTTCCTATGGGGTCCGAACAGTGAGCTTGCGCAGAACAAAAGAATTGTGCTTCCTACACACACGGGCCATATCGAGTTCAACTCTGCTTAGGAAACTGACAAGAACCGTAGCTCCTCTTCAATCCAATACACTGTACTTCCAGGGGACATACACGAGTGCTATTTGCACTGTGTATGGCAATGGGAGCGCAATAGTGACTCTTCTTACCAGAAAACAACTCTTGCTCATAGGACCAGAAACTGCATGGGATTCAACTCCATTTCTGACTGGGAAACACACACTAGCTCGCCTTACAAAAAAAACACTCTGCTCTTGAGAAAAGAGCACTCTTCTACTCTACTGTGTTTCCTATAGGGCCAGAACAGTGAGCTGGCTCAGAACAAAAGAACTGTGCTTCCTACAGACACGACCATATCTAGTTCAATCTGCTTAGGAAACTGACAAGAACAGTAGATCCTCTTCAGTCCAATACACTGTACTTGCTGGGAACAGACGCGAGTGCTATATGCACTGTGTATGGCAATGGGAGCGCAATAGTGACTTTCCTTACCAGAAAACAACTCTTGATCATAGGAGCAGAAACTGCATGTGATTCAACTCCATTTAGGACTGGGAAACAAACGCTAGCTCGCCTTACAAGAAACACACTCTGCTTTTGAGAAAAGAGCACTCTTCTACTCTACTCTGTTTTCTATAGGGCCAGAACAGAGAGCTTGCTCAGAACAAAAAACTGTGCTTCCTACACACAGGGGCCATATCTAGTTCAACTCTGCTTAGGAAACTGACAAGAACAGTAGATCCTCTTCAGTCCAATACACTGTACTTGCTGGGAACAGACGCCAGTGCTATTTGCACTGTGTATGACAATGGGAGCACAATAGTGACTCTTCTTACCAGAAAACAACTCTTGCTCGTAGGACCAGAAAGTGCATGTGATTAAACTCCATTTAGGACTGAGAAACAAACGCTAGCTTGCCTTACAAGAAACACACTCTGCTTTTGAGAAAAGGGCACTCTTTTACTCTACTGTGTTTCCTATGGGGTCCGAACAGTGAGCTTGCTCAGAACAAAAGAACTGTGCTTCCTACACACATGGGTCATATCTAGTTCAACTCTGTTTAGCAAACTGACAAGAACTGTAGCTCCTCTTCAGTCCAATACACTTTACTTGCTGGGAACAGACGCCAGTGCTCTTTGCACTGTGTATGGCAATGGGAGCACAATAGTGACTTTTCTTACCAGAAAACAACTCTTGCTCGTAGGACCAGAAACTGCATGGGATTCAACTCCAGTTAGGACTGGAAAACAAACGCTAACTCGCCTTACAAGAAACACACTCTGATTTTGAGAAAAGAGCACTCTTCTACTCTACTGTGTTTCCTACGGGGTCCGAACGGTGAGCTTGTTCAGAACAAAAGAACTGTGCTTCCTACACACACAGCCATATCTAGTTCAATTCTGCTTAGGAAACTGACAAGAACAGTAGCTCCTCTTCAGTCCAATACACTGTACATGCTGGGACAGACGCCAGTGCTATTTGCCCTGTGTATGACAATGGGAGCGCAATAGTGACTCTTCTTACCAGAAAACAACTCTTGCTTGTAGGACCAGAAACTGTATGTCATTCAACTCCACTTAGGACTGGGAAACAAACGCTAGCTAGCCTTACAAGAAACACAATCTGCTTTTGAGAAAAGAGCACTCTTCTACTCTACTGTGTTTCCTATGGGGTCCGAACAGTGAGCTTGCTTAGAACAAAAGAACTGTGCTTCCTACACAAACGGGCCATATCTAGTTCAACTCTGCTTAAAAAATTGACAAGAACAGTAGCTCCTCTTCAGTGCAATACACTGTACTTTTTGGGAACAGACGCCAGTGCTATTTGCACTGTGTATGGCAATGGGAACGCAGTAGTGACTCTTCTTACCAGAAAATAACTCTTGCTCGTAGTACCAGAAACTGCATGTGACTCAACTCCATTTAGGACTGGGAAACAAACGCTAGCTTGCCTTACAAGAAACACACTCTGCTTTAGAGAAAAGAGCACTCTTCTACTCTACTGTGTTTCCTATGGGTTCCGAACAGTGAGCTTGCTCACAACAAAAGAACTGTGCTTCCTACACAGACAGCCATATCTAGTTCAATTCTGCTTAGGAAACCGACAAGAAGAGTAGATCCTCTTCAGTCCAATACACTTTACATGCTGGGAACAGACGCCAGTGCAATTTGCCCTGTGTATGACAATGGGAGCACAATAGTGACTCTTCTTACCAGAAAACAACTCTTGCTCGTAGGACCAGAAACTGCATGAGATTCAACTCCATTTAGGAAGGAAACAAACGCTAACTCGTTTTACAAGAAACACACTCTGCTTTTGAGAAAAGAGCACTCTTCTACTCTAATGTGTTTCCTATAGGGCCAGAACAGTGAGCTTGTTCAGAACAAAAGTACTGTGCTTCCTACACACACGGGCTATATCTAGTTCATCTCTGCTTAGGAAACTGACAAGAACAGTAGCTCCTCTTCAGTCCAATACATTGTACTTGCTGGGAACAGACGCGAGTGCTATTTGCACTGTCTATGGCAATAAGAGCACAATAGTGACTCTTCTTACCAGAAAACAACTCTTGCTCATAGGACCAATAACTGAATGTGATTCAACTCCATTTAGCACTGGGAAACAAACGCTAGCTCGCTTTACAAGAAACACGATCTGCTTTTGAGAAAAGAGCACTCTTCTACTATACTGTGTTTCCCAGGGGGCCCGAACACTCAGCTTGCTCAGAACAAAAGAACTGTGCTTCCTACACACACGGCCATATCTAGTTCAATTCTGCTTAGGAAACCGACAAGAAGAGTAGATCCTCTTCAGTCCAATACACTTTACATGCTGGGAACAGACGCCAGTGCAATTTGCCCTGTGTATGACAATGGGAGCACAATAGTGACTCTTCTTACCAGAAAACAACTCTTGCTCTTAGGACCAGAAACTGCATGAGATTCAACTCCATTTAGGACTGGGAAACAAACGCTAACTCGCCTTACAAGAAACACACTCTGCTTTTGAAAAAAGAGCACTCTTCTACTCTAAAGTCTTTCCTATAGGGCCAGAACAGTGAGCTTGCTCAGAACAAAAGAACTGTGCTTCCTACACACACGGGTATATCTAGTTCATCTCTGCTTAGGAAACTGACAAGAACAGTAGCTCCTCTTCAGTCTAATACACTGTACTTGCTGTTAACAGACGCGAGTGCTATTTGCACTGTGTATGTCAATAAGAGCACAATAGTGACTCTTCTTACCAGAAAACATCTCTTGCTCGTAGGACCAAAAACTGAATGTGATTCAACTCCATTTAGGACTGGAAAACAAAGGCTAGCTCGCTTTACAAGAAACACAATCTGCTTTTGAAAAAAGAGCACTCTTCTACTCTACTGTGTTTCCCAGGGGGCCCAAACACTCAGCTTGCTCAGAACAAATGAACTGTGCTTCGTACACACATGGGCCATATCTAGTTCAACTCTGCTTAGGAAACTGACAAGAACAGTAGCTCCTCTTCAGTCCAATACACTGTACTTGCTGGGAACAGATGCGAGTGCTATTTGCACTGTGTATGGCAATGGGAGCGCAACAGTGACTTTCCTTATCAGAAAACATCTCTTGCTCATAGGACCAGAAACTGCATGTGACTCAACTCCATTTAGGACTGGGAAACAAACGCTAGCTCGCCTTACAAGAAACACACTCTGCTTTTGAGAAAAGAGCACTCTTCTACTCTACTGTGTTTCCTATGGGGTCGGAACAGTGAGCTTGCTCAGAACAAAAGAAATGTGCTTCCTATACACATGGGCCATATCTAGTTCAACTCTGCTTAGGAAACTGACAAGAACAATAGCTCCTCTTCAGTCCAATACACTTTACTTGTTGGGAACAGACGCGAGTGCTATTTGCACTGTGTATGGCAATGGGAGCACAATAGTGATTCTTCTTACCAGAAAACAACTCTTGCTCGTTGGATGAAAAACAGCATGGGATTCAACTACACTTAGGACTGGGAAACAAACGCTAGCGCGCCTTACAAGAAACACACTCTGCTTTTGAGAAAAGAGCACTCTTCTACTGTACTGTGTTTCCTGTAGGGCCTGAACAGAGAGCTTGCTCAGAACAAAAGAACTGTGCTTACTACACACACGGGCCATATCTAGATCAATTCTGCTTAGGAAACTGACACGAACAGTAGATCCTCTTAAGTCCAATACACTGTACATGCTGGGAACAGATGCCAGTGCTATTTGCCCTGTGTATGACAATGGGAGCTCAAAAGTGACACTTCTTACCAGAAAACATCTCTTGCTCGTAGGACCAGAAACTGCATGTGATTCAACTCCATTTAGGACTGGGAAACAAACGCTAGCTCGCCTTACAGGAAACACACTCTGCTTTTGAGAAAAGGGCACACTTCTACTCTAATGTGTTTCCTGTGGGGTCCGAACAGTGAGCTTGCTTAGAACAAAAGAACGGTGCTTCCTACACACACAGGCCATATCTAGTTCAACTCTGCTTAGGAAACTGACAAGAACAGTTGCTCCTCTTCAGTCCAATACACTGTATTTGCTGGGAACAGACGTGATTGCTATTTGCACAGTGTATGGGAATGGGAGCGCAATAGTGACTTTCCTTACCAGAAAACAACTCTTGCTCATGGGATCAAAAACTGAATGTGACTCAACTCCATTTAGGACTGGGAAACAAATGCTAGCTCGCCTTACAAGAAACACACTCTGCTTCTGAGAATAGAGCACTCTTCTACGCTACTGTGTTTCCTATGGGGTCGGAACAGTGAGCTTGCTCAGAACAAAAGAACTGTGCTTCCTACACACAGGGGCCATATCTAGTTCAACTCTGCTTAGGAAACTGACAAGAACAGTAGCTCCTCTTCAGTCCAATACACTGTACTTGCTGGGAACAGAAGCGAGTGCTATTTGTACTCTGTATGGCAATAGGAGCACAGTAGTGACCCTTCTTATCAGAAAAAAACTCTTGATAGTAGGACCAGAAACTGCAATGGATAGAACTCCATTTCTGACTGGGAAACAAACGCTAGCTCACCTTACAATAAACTCACAATGCTTTTGAGAAAAGAGCACTCTTCTACTCTACTGTGTTTCCTATGGGGTCCGAACTGTGAGCTTGCTCAGAACAAAAGAACTGTGCGTCCTACACACACAGGCCATATCTAGTTCAACTCTGCTCAGGAAACTGACAAGAACAATAGATTCTCTTAAGTCCAATACACTGTACTTGCTGGGAACAGACGAGAGTGCTATTTGCTCTGTGTATGGCAATGGGAGCACAATAGTGACTTTCCTTACCAGAAAACAACTCTTGCTCTTAGGACCAGAAACTGCATGTGACTCAAAACCTTTTAGGACTGGGAAACAAACGCTAGCTCGCGTTACAAGAAACACACTCTGCTTTGAGAAAAGAGCACTCTTCTACTCTACTGTGTTTCCTATGGGGTTCGAACAGTGAGCTTGCTCAGAACAAAAAGACTGCGCTTCCTACACACACGGGCTACATCTAGTTCAACTCTGCTTAGGAATCTGAAGAGAGCAGTAGCTCCTCTTCAGTCCAATACACTTCTCTTGCTGGGAACAGACGCGAGTGCTATTTGCACTGTGTCTGGCAATGGGAGCTCAATAGTGACTCTTCTTAACAGAAAACAACTCTTGCTAGTAGAACCACAAACTGCATTTGATTCAACTCCATTTAGGACTGGGAAACAAACGCTAGCTTGCCTTACAAGAAACACACTCTGCTTTGGAGAAAAGAGCACTCTTCTACTCTACTGTGTTTCCTATGGGGTCCGAACAGTGAGCTTGCGCAGAACAAAAGAATTGTGCTTCCTACACACACGGGCCCATATCGAGTTCAACTCTGCTTAGGAAACTGACAAGAACCGTAGCTCCTCTTCAATCCAATACACTGTACTTCCAGGGGACATACACGAGTGCTATTTGCACTGTGTATGGCAATGGGAGCGCAATAGTGACTCTTCTTACCAGAAAACAACTCTTGCTCATAGGACCAGAAACTGCATGGGATTCAACTCCATTTCTGACTGGGAAACAAACACTAGCTCGCCTTACAAAAAAAACACTCTGCTCTTGAGAAAAGAGCACTCTTCTACTCTACTGTGTTTCCTATAGGGCCAGAACAGTGAGCTGGCTCAGAACAAAAGAACTGTGCTTCCTACAGACACGACCATATCTAGTTCAATCTGCTTAGGAAACTGACAAGACAGTAGATCCTCTTCAGTCCAATACACTGTACTTGCTGGGAAGAGACGCGAGTGCTATATGCACTGTGTATGGCAATGGGAGCGCAATAGTGACTTTCCTTACCAGAAAACAACTCTTGATCATAGGAGCAGAAACTGCATGTGATTCAACTCCATTTAGGACTGGGAAACAAACGCTAGCTCGCCTTACAAGAAACACACTCTGCTTTTGAGAAAAGAGCACTCTTCTACTCTACTCTGTTTTCTATAGGGCCAGAACAGAGAGCTTGCTCAGAACAAAAAACTGTGCTTCCTACACACAGGGGCCATATCTAGTTCAACTCTGCTTAGGAAACTGACAAGAACAGTAGATCCTCTTCAGTCCAATACACTGTACTTGCTGGGAACAGACGCCAGTGCTATTTGCACTGTGTATGACAATGGGAGCACAATAGTGACTCTTCTTACCAGAAAACAACTCTTGCTCGTAGGACCAAAAATTGCATGTGATTAAACTCCATTTAGGACTGAGAAACAAACGCTAGCTTGCCTTACAAGAAACACACTCTGCTTTTGAGAAAAGGGCACTCTTTTACTCTACTGTGTTTCCTATGGGGTCCGAACAGTGAGCTTGCTCAGAACAAAAGAACTGTGCTTCCTACACACATGGGTCATATCTAGTTCAACTCTGTTTAGCAAACTGACAAGAACTGTAGCTCCTCTTCAGTCCAATACACTTTACTTGCTGGGAACAGACGCCAGTGCTCTTTGCACTGTGTATGGCAATGGGAGCACAATAGTGACTTTTCTTACCAGAAAACAACTCTTGCTCGTAGGACCAGAAACTGCATGGGATTCAACTCCAGTTAGGACTGGAAAACAAACGCTAACTCACCTTACAAGAAACACACTCTGATTTTGAGAAAAGAGCACTCTTCTACTCTACTGTGTTTCCTACGGGGTCCGAACGGTGAGCTTGTTCAGAACAAAAGAACTGTGCTTCCTACACACACAGCCATATCTAGTTCAATTCTGCTTAGGAAACTGACAAGAACAGTAGCTCCTCTTCAGTCCAATACACTGTACATGCTGGGACAGACGCCAGTGCTATTTGCCCTGTGTATGACAATGGGAGCGCAATAGTGACTCTTCTTACCAGAAAACAACTCTTGCTTGTAGGACCAGAAACTGTATGTCATTCAACTCCACTTAGGACTGGGAAACAAACGCTAGCTAGCCTTACAAGAAACACACTCTGCTTTTGAGAAAAGAGCACTCTTCTACTCTACTGTGTTTCCTATGGGGTCCGAACAGTGAGCTTGCTCACAACAAAAGAACTGTGCTTCCTACACACACGGGCCATATCTAGTTCAACTCTGCTTAAAAAATTGACAAGAACAGTAGCTCCTCTTCAGTGCAATACACTGTACTTTTTGGGAACAGACGCCAGTGCTATTTGCACTGTGTATGGCAATGGGAACGCAGTAGTAACTCTTCTTACCAGAAAATAACTCTTGCTCGTAGTACCAGAAACTGCATGTGACTCAACTCCATTTAGGACTGGGAAACAAACGCTAGCTTGCCTTACAAGAAACACACTCTGCTTTAGAGAAAAGAGCACTCTTCTACTCTACTGTGTTTCCTATGGGTTCCGAACAGTGAGCTTGCTCAGAACAAAAGAACTGTGCTTCCTACACAGACAGCCATATCTAGTTCAATTCTGCTTAGGAAACCGACAAGAAGAGTAGATCCTCTTCAGTCCAATACAC
The DNA here is from genome assembly GCF_949786415.1 of Peromyscus eremicus. Lineage (NCBI taxonomy): Eukaryota > Metazoa > Chordata > Mammalia > Rodentia > Cricetidae > Peromyscus > Peromyscus eremicus. The sequence goes on along the minus strand of NW_026735477.1, from coordinate 95,596 downwards.
TTTACATGCTGGGAACAGACGCCAGTGCAATTTGCCCTGTGTATGACAATGGGAGCACAATAGTGACTCTTCTTACCAGAAAACAACTCTTGCTCGTAGGACCAGAAACTGCATGAGATTCAACTCCATTTAGGAAGGAAACAAACGCTAACTCGTTTTACAAGAAACACACTCTGCTTTTGAGAAAAGAGCACTCTTCTACTCTAATGTGTTTCCTATAGGGCCAGAACAGTGAGCTTGTTCAGAACAAAAGTACTGTGCTTCCTACACACACGGGCTATATCTAGTTCATCTCTGCTTAGGAAACTGACAAGAACAGTAGCTCCTCTTCAGTCCAATACATTGTACTTGCTGGGAACAGACGCGAGTGCTATTTGCACTGTCTATGGCATTAAGAGCACAATAGTGACTCTTCTTACCAGAAAACAACTCTTGCTCATAGGACCAATAACTGAATGTGATTCAACTCCATTTAGCACTGGGAAACAAACGCTAGCTCGCTTTACAAGAAACACAATCTGCTTTTGAGAAAAGAGCACTCTTCTACTATACTGTGTTTCCCAGGGGGCCCGAACACTCAGCTTGCTCAGAACAAAAGAACTGTGCTTCCTACACACACGGCCATATCTAGTTCAATTCTGCTTAGGAAACCGACAAGAAGAGTAGATCCTCTTCAGTCCAATACACTTTACATGCTGGGAACAGACGCCAGTGCAATTTGCCCTGTGTATGACAATGGGAGCACAATAGTGACTCTTCTTACCAGAAAACAACTCTTGCTCTTAGGACCAGAAACTGCATGAGATTCAACTCCATTTAGGACTGGGAAACAAACGCTAACTCGCCTTACAAGAAACACACTCTGCTTTTGAAAAAAGAGCACTCTTCTACTCTAAAGTCTTTCCTATAGGGCCAGAACAGTGAGCTTGCTCAGAACAAAAGAACTGTGCTTCCTACACACACGGGTATATCTAGTTCATCTCTGCTTAGGAAACTGACAAGAACAGTACCTCCTCTTCAGTCTAATACACTGTACTTGCTGTTAACAGACGCGAGTGCTATTTGCACTGTGTATGTCAATAAGAGCACAATAGTGACTCTTCTTACCAGAAAACATCTCTTGCTCGTAGGACCAAAAACTGAATGTGATTCAACTCCATTTAGGACTGGAAAACAAAGGCTAGCTCGCTTTACAAGAAACACAATCTGCTTTTGAAAAAAGAGCACTCTTCTACTCTACTGTGTTTCCCAGGGGGCCCAAACACTCAGCTTGCTCAGAACAAATGAACTGTGCTTCGTACACACATGGGCCATATGTAGTTCAACTCTGCTTAGGAAACTGACAAGAACAGTAGCTCCTCTTCAGTCCAATACACTGTACTAGCTGGGAACGGACGTGAGTGCTATTTGCACTGTGTATGGCAATGAGAGCGCAATAGTGACTCTTCTTACCAGAAAACAACTCTTGCTCGTGGGACCAAAAATTTCATGTGACTCAACTCCATTTAGGACTGGGAAACAAACGCTAGCTCGCCTTATAAGGAACACACTCTGCTTTTGAGAAAAGAGCACTCTTCTACTCTACTGTGTTTCCTATAGGGCCAAAACAGTGAGCTTGCTCAGAACAAAAGAATTGTGCTTCCTACACACACGGGCCATATCTAGTTCAACTCTGCTTAGGAAACTGACAAGAGCAGTAGCTCCTCTTCAGTCCAATACACTGTACTTGCTGGGAACAGACGCCAGTGCTATTTGCACTGTATGGCAATGGGAGCGCAATAGTGACTCTTCTTACCAGAAAACAACTCTTGCTCGTAAGACCAGAAACTGCATGTGATTCAACTCCATTTAGGACTGGGAAACAAATGCTACCTCGCCTTACAAGAAACACACTCTGCTTTTGAGAAAAGAGCACTCATCTACTCTACTGTGTATCCTACGGAGTCCGAACAGTGAGCTTGCTCAGAACAAAAGAACTGTGCTTCCTACACACACGGGCCATATCTAGTTCAATTCTGCTTAGGAAACTGACAAGAACAGTAGCTCCTCTTCTGTCCAATACACTGTACTTGCTGGGAACAGACGCGAGTGCTATTTGCACTGTGTATGGCAATGGGAGGGCAATAGTGACTTTCCTTACCAGAAAACAACTCTTGCTCATAGGACCGAAAAATGCATGTGATTCAAGTCCATTTAGAACTGGAAAATAAACACTAGCTCGCCTTACAAGAAACACACTCTGCTTTTGAGAAAAGATCACTCTTCTACTCTACTGTGTTTCCTATGGGGTCTGAACAGTGAGCTTGCTCAGTAAAAAAGAACTCTGCTTCCTACACACACGGCCATATCTAGATCAATTCTGCTTAAGAAACTGACAAGACCAATAGCTCCTCTTCAGTCCAATACACTGTACTTGCTGGGAACAGACTCCAGTGATATTTGCCCTGTGTATGGCAAAGGAAGCACAATAGTGACTGTTCTTACCAGAAAACAACTCTTGCTCGTAGGACCAGAAATGCATGGGATTTAACTCCATTTATGACTGGGAAAAAAATGCTATCTCGCCTTACCAGAAACACACTCAACTTTTGGGAAAAGATCACTCTTCTACTCTACTGTGTTTCCTATAGGGCCAGAACAGTGTGCTTGCTCAGAACAAAAGAACTGTGCTTCCTACACACACGGCCGTATCTAGTTCAACTCTGCTTAGGAAACAGACAAGAACAGTAGATCCTCTTCAGTCCAATACACTGTACTTGCTGGTAACAGACACCAGTGCTATTTGCCCTGTGTATGACAATGGGAGCGCAATAGTGACTCTTCTTACCAGAAAAAAAACTCTTGCTCATAGGACCAGAAACTGCATGTGATTCAACTCCGTTTAGGACTGGGAAACAAACGCTTGCTCACCTTACAAGAAACACACTCTGCTTTTGAGAAAAGAGCACTCTTCTACTCTAATGTGTTTCCTGTAGAACCAGAAAAGTGAGCTTGTTCAGAAAAAAAGAACTGTGCTTCCTACACACACTGATTATATCTAGTTCAACTCTGCTTAGGAAACTGACAAGAACAGTAGATCCTCTTCAGTCCAATACACCGTACTTGCTGGGAACAGACGCCAGTGCTATTTGCACTGTGTATGACAATGGGAGCACAATAGTGACTCTTCTTACCAGAAAACAACTCTTGCTCATAGGACCAGAAAGTGCATGTGATTAAACTCCATTTAGGACTGAGAAACAAACGCTAGCTCGCCTTACAAGAAACACACTCTGCTTTTGAGAAAAGGGCACTCTTTTACTCTACTGTGTTTCCTATTCGGTCTGAACAGTGAGCTTGCTCAGAACAAAAGAACTGTGCTTCCTTAACACACCGGCCATATCTAGTTCAACTCTACTTAGGAAACTGACAAGAACAATTGCTCCTCTTCAGTCCAATACACTGTACTTGCTGGGAACAGACGCCAGAGCTATTTACACTGTGTTTGGCAATGGAGAGCAATAGTGACTTTCCTTACCAGAAAACAACTCTTGCTCATAGGACCGAAAAATGCATGTGATTCAAATCCATTTAGAACTGGAAAATAAACGCTAGCTCGCGTTACAAGAAACACACTCTGCTTTTGAGAAAAGAGCACTCTTCTACTCTACTGTGTTTCCTATGGGGTCCGAACAGTGAGCTTGCTCAGAACAAAAGAACTGTGCTTCCTTAACACACCAACCATATCTAGTTCAACTCTACTTTGGAAACTGACAAGAACAATAGCTCCTCTTCAGTCCAATACACTGTACTTGCTGGGAACAGACGCGAGAGCTATTTGCACTGTGTATGGCAATGGGAGCACAATAGTGACTTTTCTTACCAGAAAACAACTCATTGCTCGTAGGACCAAAAACTGCATGTGATTCAACTCCATTTAGGACTGGGAGACAAACGCTAGACGCCTTACAAGAAAAACACTCTACTTTTGAGAAAAGATCACTCTTCTACTCTACTGTGTTTCCTATAGGGCCATAACAGTGAGCTTGCTCAGAACAAAAGAACTGTGCTTCCTACACACACGGGGCATATCTAGTTCAACTCTGCTTAGGAAACTGACAAGAACAGTAGATCCTCTTCAGTCCAATACACTGTACTTGCTGGGAACAGACGCCAGTGCTATTTGCCCTGTGAATGACAATGGGAGCGCAATAGTGACTCTTCTTACCAGAAAAAAATCTCTTGCTCATAGGACCAGAAACTGCATGTGATTCAACTCCGTTTAGAACTGGGAAACAAACGCTTGCTCGCCTTACAAGAAACACACTCTGCTTTTGAGAAAAGAGCACTCTTCTACTCTAATGTGTTTCCTGTAGGGCCAGAACAGTGAGCTTGTTCAGAAAAAAAGAACTGTGCTTCCTACACACACTGACTATATCTAGTTCAACTCTGCTTAGGAAACTGACAAGAACAGTAGCTCCTCTTCAGTCCAATACACTGTACTTGCTGGGAACAGACGCCAGTGCTATTTGCCCAGTGTATGAAAATGGGAGCACAATAGTGACTGTTCTTACCAGAAAAAAACTCTTGCTCGTAGGACCAGAAAGTGCATGTGATTCAACTCCATTTAGGATTGGGAAACAAACACTAGCTTGCCTTACAGGAAACATACTCTGTTTTTGAGAAAAGAGCATTCTTCTACTATACTGTGTTTCCTATGGGGTCCGAACAGTGAGCTTGCTCACAACAAAAGAACTGTGCTTCCTACACACACGGGCCATATCTAGTTCAACTCTGCTTAAAAAACTGACAAGAACAGTAGCTCCTCTTCAGTCCAATACACAGTACTTGCTGGGAACAGATAGTAGTGCTATTTGCACTGTGTATAGCAATGGGAGAGCAATAGTGACTCTTCTTACCAGAAAACAACTCTTGCTCGTAGGACCAGAAACTGCATGTGATTCAACTCCATTTAGGACTGGGAAACAAACACTAGCTTGCCTTTACAAGAAATACACTCTGCTTTTGAGAAAAGGGCACTCTTTTACTCTACTGTGTTTCCTATGGGGTCCGAACAGTGAACTTGCTCAGAACAAAAGAACTGTGCTTCCTACACACATGGGCCGTATCTACTTCAACTCTGCTTAGGAAACTGACAAGAACAGTAGCTCCTCTTCAGTCCAATACACTGTACTTGCTGGGAACAGACGCGAGTGCTATTTGCACTGTGTATGGCAATAAGAGCACAATAGTGACTCTTCTTACCAGAAAACAACTCTTGCACATAGTACCAAAAACTGAATGTGATTCAACTCCATTTAGCACCGGGAAACAAATGCTAGCTCGCTTTACAAGAAACACGATCTGCTTTTGAGAAAAGAGCACTCTTCAACTCTACTGTGTTTCCCAGGGGGCCCGAACACTCAGCTTGCTCAGAACAAAAGAACTGTGCTTCCTACACACACGGGCTATATCTAGTTCATCTCTGCTTAGGAAACTCACAAGAACAGTAGCTCCTCTTCAGTCTAATACACTGTACTTGCTGGGAACAGACGCAAGTGCTATTGGCACTGTGTATGTCAATAAGAGCACAATAGTGACTCTTCTTACCAGAAAACAACTCTTGCTCGTAGGACCAAAAACTGAATGTGATTCAACTCCATTTAGGACTGGGAAACAAAGGCTAGCTCGCTTTACAAGTAACACAATCTGCTTTTGAAAAAAGAGCACTCTTCTACTCTACTGTGTTTCCCAGGGGCCCGAACACTCAGCTTGCTCAGAACAAAAGAACTGTGCTTCCTACACACACGGGCCATATCTAGTTCAACTCTGCTTAGGAAACTGACAAGAACAGTAGCTCCTCTTCAGTCCAATACACTGTACTAGCTGGGAACAGACGTGAGTGCTATTTGCACTGTGTATGGCAATGAGAGCGCAATAGTGACTCTTCTTACCAGAAAACAACTCTTGCTCGTGGGACCAAAAATTTCATGTGACTCAACTCCATTTAGGACTGGGAAACAAACGCTAGCTCGCCTTACAAGGAACACACTCTGCTTTTGAGAAAAGAGCACTCTTCTACTCTACTGTGTTTATTATAGGGCCAAAACAGTGAGCTTGCTCAGAACAAAAGAACTGTGCTTCCTACACACACGGGCCATATCTAGGTCAACTCTGCTTAAGAAACTGAAAAGAACAGTAGATCCTGTTCAATCCAATACACTGTACATGCTGGGAACAGACACCAGTGCTATTTGCCCTGTGTATGACAAAGAGAGCTCAATAGTGACTCTTCTACCAGAAAACAACTCTTGCTCATAGGACCAGAAACTGCATGTGATTCAACTCCATTTAGGACTGGGAAACAAAGGCTAGCTCGCCTTACAAGAGACACACTCTGCTGTTGAGAAAAGAGCAGTATTCTTCTCTACTGTGTTTCCTATAGTGCCAGAACAGTGAGCTTGCTCAGAACAAAAGAACTGTGCTTCCTACACACACGGGACATATCTAGTTCAACTCTGCTTAAAAAACTGACATGAACAGTAGCTCCTCTTCAGTCCAATACACAGTACTTGCTGGGAACAGATAGTAGTGCTATTTGCACTGTGTATGGCAATGGGAGAGCAATAGTGACTCTTTATACCAGAAAACAACTCTTGCTCATAGGACCAGAAACTGCATGTGATTCAACTCCATTTAGGACTGGGAAACAAACGCTAGCTCGCCCTAAAAGAAAAACACTCTGCTTTTGAGAAAAGGGCACTCTTGTACTCTACTGTGTTTCCTATGGGGTCCGAACAGTGAGCTTGCTCAGAACAAAAGAACTGTGCTTCCTACACACATGGGCCATATCTACTTCAACTCTGCTTAGGAAACTGACAAGAACAGTAGCTCCTCTTCAGTCCAATACACTGTACTTCCTTGGAACAGACGCGAGTGCTATTTGCACTGTGTATGGCAATGGGAGCGCAATATTGACTTACCTTACCAGGAAACAACTCTTGCTGGTAGGACCAAAAACTGCATGTGATTCAACTCCATTTAGGACTGGCAAACAAACGCTAGCTCTCATTACAAGAAACCCACTCTGCTTTTGATAAGAGCACTCTTGTACTCTACTGTGTTTCCTATAGGGCCAAAACAGTGAGCTTGCTCAGTACAAAAGAACTGTGCTTCCTACACACATGGCCATATCTGGTTCAATTCTGCTTAGGAAACTGACAACAACAGTAGCTCCTCTTCTATCCAATACACTGTACTTGCTGGGAACAAACGCCAGTGCCATTTGCCCTGTGTATGACAATGGGAGCGCAATAGTGACTCTTCTTACCAGAAAAAAAAAACTCTTGCTCATAGGACCAGAAACTTCATGGGATTCAACTCCGTTTAGGACTGGGAAACAAACCCTTGCTCGCCTTACAAGAAACACACTCTGCTTTTGAGAAAAGAGCACTCTTCTACTCTAATGTGTTTCCTATAAGGCCAGAACAGTGAGCTTGCTCAGAACAAAAGAACTGTGCTTCCTACACACACTGACTATATCTAGTTCAACTCTGCTTAGGAAACTGACAAGAACAGTAGATCCTCTTCAGTCCAACACACTGTACTTGCTGGGAACAGACGCCAATGCTATTTGCACTGTGTATGACAATGGGAGCACAATAGTGACTCTTCTTACCAGAAAACAACTCTTGCTCGTAGGACCAGAAAGTGCATGTGATTCAACTCCATTTAGGACTGAGAAACAAACGCTAGCTCGCCTTACAAGAAACACACTCTGCTTTTGTGAAAAGGGCACTCTTTTACTCTTCTGTGTTTCCTATGGTGTCCCAACAGTGAGCTTGCTCAGAGCAAAAGAACTGTGCTTCCTACACACATGGGTCATATCTAGTTCAACTCTGCTTAGGAAACTGACAAGAACAGTAGCTCCTCTTCAGTCCAATACACTGTACTTGCTGGGAACAGACGCCAGTGCTCTTTGCACTGTGTATAGCAATGGGAGCACAATAGTGACTCTTCTTACCAGAAAACAACTCTTGCTCGTAGGACCAGAAACTGCATGGGATTCAACTCCATTTAGGACTGGAAAACAAACGCTATCTCGCCTTACAAGAAACACACTCTGCTTTTGAGAAAAGAGCACTCATCTACTCTACTGTGTTTCCTATGAGGTCCGAACAGTGAGCTTGCTCAGAACAAAAGAACTGTGCTTCCTACACCCACGGGCCATATCTAGTTCAATTCTGCTTAGGAAACTGACAAGAACAGTAGCTCCTCTTCATTCCAATACACTTTACTTGCTGGGAACATACGCGAGTGCTATTTGCACTGTGTATGGCAATGGGAGCGCAATAGTGACTCTTCTAACCAGAAAACAACTCTTGCTCGTAGGACCAGAAGCTGCATGTGATTCAACTCCATTTAGGACTGGGAAACAAACGCTAGCTTGCCTTACAAGAGACACGCTCTATTGTAGAGAAAAGAGCAGTATTCTACTCTAATGTGTTTCCTATAGGGCCAGAAAAGTGAGCTTGCTCAGAATGAAAACTGTGCTTCCTACATATACGGCCATATCTAGTTCAATTCTGCTTAGGAAACTGACAAGAACAGTAGCTCCTCTTCAGTCCAATACACTGTACAAGCTAGGAACAGACGACAATGCTATTTGCCCTGTGTATGACAATGGGAGACCAATAGTGACTCTTCTTACAATAAAAACTCCTGGTCGTAGTACCAGAAACTGCATATGATTCAACTCCATTTAGGACTGGGAAACAAACGCTAGCTCGACTTACAAGGAACACACTCTGGTTTGAGAAAAGAGCACTCTTCTACTCTAATGAGTTTCCTATAGGGCCAGAACAGTGAGCTTGCTCAGAACAAAAGAACTGTGTTTCCTACACACACGGCTATATGTAGTTCATCTCTGCTTAGGAAACTGACAAGAACAGTAGCTCCTCTTCAGTCCAATACACTGTACTTGCTGTGAACAGACGCCAGTGCTATTTGCACTGTGTATGGCAATGGGAGCACAATAGTGACTTTCCTTACCAGAAAACAACTCTTGCTCGTAGGACAAGAAACTGCATGTGATTCAACTCCATTTAAGACTGGGAAGCAAACGCTAGCTCGCCTTACAAGAAACACACTCTGCTTTTGAGAAAAGAGCACTCTTCTACTCTACTGTGTTTCCTATGGGGTCCGAACAGTGAGCTTGCTCAGAACAAAAGAACTGTGCTTCCTACACACAAGGGCCATATCTAGTTCAATTCTGCTTAGGAAACTGACAAGAACAGTCGCTCCTCTTCTATCCAATACACTGTACTTGCTGGCAACAGACGCGAGTGCTATTTGCACTGTGTATGGCAATAAGAGCACAATAGTGACTCTTCTAACCAGAAAACAACTCTTGCTCATAGGACCAAAAACTGAATGTGACTCAACTCCATTTAGCACTGGGAAACAAACGCTAGCTCGCTTTACAAGAAACACGATCTGCTTTTGAGAAAAGAGCACTCTTCTACTCTACTGTGTTTCCCAGGGGGCCCGAACACTCAGCTTGCTCAGAACAAAAGAACTGTGCTTCCTACACACACGGCCATATCTAGTTCAATTCTGCTTAGGAAACCGACAAGAAGAGTAGATCCTCTTCAGTCCAATACACTTTACATGCTGGAAACAGACGCCAGTGCAATTTGCCCTGTGTATGACAATGGGAGCACAATAGTGACTCTTCTTACCAGAAAACAACTCTTGCTCTTAGGACCAGAAACTGCATGAGATTCAACTCCATTTAGGACTGGGAAACAAACGCTAACTCGCCTTACAAGAAACACACTCTGCTTTTGAAAAAAGAGCACTCTTCTACTCTAATGTCTTTCCTATAGGGCCAGAACAGTGAGCTTGCTCAGAACAAAAGAACTGTGCTTCCTACACACACGGGCTATATCTAGTTCATCTCTGCTTAGGAAACTGACAAGAACAGTAGCTCTTCTTCAGTCTAATACACTGTACTTGCTGGGAACAGACGCAAGTGCTATTTGCACTGTGTATGTCAATAAGAGCACAATAGTGACTCTTCTTACCAGAAAACAACTCTTGCTCTAGGACCAAAAACTGAATGTGATTCAACTCCATTTAGGACTGGCAAACAAAGGCTAGCTCGCTTTACAAGAAACACAATCTGCTTTTGAAAAAAGAGCACTCTTCTACTCTACTGTGTTTCCCAGGGGGCCGAGCACTCAGCTTGCTCAGAACAAAAGAACTGTGCTTCCTACACACACGGGGAATATCTAGTTCATCTCTGCTTAGGAAACTGACAAGAACAGTAGCTCTTCTTCAGTCTAATACACTGTACTAGCTGGGAACAGACGTGAGTGCTATTTGCACTGTGTATGGCAATGAGAGCGCAATAGTGACTCTTCTTACCAGAAAACAACTCTTGCTCGTGGGACCAAAAATTTCATGTGACTCAACTCCATTTAGGACTGGGAAACAAACGCTAGCTCGCCTTACAAGGAACACACTCTGCTTTTGAGAAAAGAGCACTCTTCTACTCTACTGTTTTTCCTATAGGGCCAAAACAGTGAGCTTGCTCAGAACAAAAGAATTGTGCTTCCTACACACACGGGCCATATCTAGTTCAACTCTGCTTAGGAAACTGACATGAGCAGTAGCTCCTCTTCAGTCCAATACACTGTATTTGCTGGGAACAGACGTGAGTGCTATTTGCACTGTGTATGGCAATGGGAGCGCAATAGTGACTCTTCTTACCAGAAAACAACTCTTGCTCGTAGGACCAGAAACTGCATGTGATTCAACTCCATTTAGGACTGGGAAACAAATGCTACCTCGCCTTACCAGAAACACACTCTGCTTTTGAGAAAAGAGCACTCTTCTACTCTACTGTGTATCCTATGGGGTCTGAACAGTGAGCTTGCTCAGAACAAAAGAACTGTGCTTCCTTAACACACCGGCCATATCTAGTTCAACTCTACTAAGGAAACTGACAAGAACAATAGCTCCTCTTCAGTCCTATGCACTGTACTTGCTGGGAACAGAAGCGAGAGCTATTTACACTGTGTATGGCAATGTGAGAGCAATAGTGACTTTCCTTAACAGAAAACAGCTCTTGCTCATAGGACCGAAAAGTGCATGTGATTCAAATCCATTTAGAACTGGAAAATAAACACTAGCTCGCCTTACAAGAAACACACTCTGCTTTTGAGAAAAGAGCATTCTTCTACTCTACTGTGTTTCCTATGGGGTCCAAACGGTGAGCTTGCTCAGAAGAAAAGAACTGTGCTTCCTTAACACACCAGCCATATCTAGTTCAACTCTACTTAGGAAACTGACAAGAACAATAGCTCCTCTTCAGTCCAATACACTGTACTTGCTGGGAACAGACGCGAGAGCTATTTGCACTGTGTATGGCAATGGGAGCACAATAGTGACTTTTCTTACCAGAAAACAACTCATTGCTCGTAGGACCAAAAACTGCATGTGATTCAACTCCATTTAGGACTGGGAAACAAACGCTAGACGCCTTACAAGAAAAACACTCTACTTTTGAGAAAAGATCTCTCTTCTACAATACTGTGTTTCCTATAGGGCCAGAACAGTGAGCTTGCTCAGAACAAAAGAACTGTGCTTCCTACACACACGGCCATATCTAGTTCAACTCTGCTTAGGAAACTGACAAGAACAGTAGATCCTTTTCAGTCCAATACACTGTACTTGCTGGGAACAGACGCCAGTGCTATTTGCCCTGAGTATGACAATGGGAGCACAATAGTGACTCTTCTTACCAGAAAAAATCTCTTGCTCATAGGACCAGAAACTGCATGTGATTCAACTCCGTTTAGGACTGGGAAACAAACGCTTGCTCGCCTTACAAGAAACACACTCTGCTTTTGAGAAAAGAGCACTCTTCTACTCTACTGTGTTTCCTATAGGGCCAAAAGAGTGAGCTTGCTCAGAACAAAAGAACTGTGCTTCCTACACACACGGCCATATCTAGTTCAACTCTGCTTAGGAAACAGACAAGAACAGTAGATCCTCTTCAGTCCAATACACTGTACTTGCTGGTAACAGACGCCAGTGCTATTTGCCCTGTGTATGACAATGGGAGCGCAATAGTGACTCTTCTTACCAGAAAAAAAACTCTTGCTCATAGGACCAGAAACTGCATGTGAATCAACTCCATTTAGGACTGGGAAACAAACGCTAGCTCGCTTTACAAGAAACACAATCTGCTTTTGAGAAAAGATCACTCTTCTACTCTACTGTGTTTCCTATAGGGCCAGAACAGCGAGCTTGCTCAGAACAAAAGAACTGTGCTTCCTACACACACGGCCATATCTAGTTCAACTCTGCTTAGGAAACTGACAAGAACAGTAGCTCCTCTTCAGTCCAATACACTGTACTAGCTGGGAACAGACGCGAGTGCTATTTGCACTGTGTATGGCAATGAGAGCGCAATAGTGACTCTTCTTACCAGAAAACAACTCTTGCTCGTGGGAACAAAAATTTCATGTGACTCAACTCCATTTAGGACTGGGAAACAAACGCTAGCTCGCCTTACAAGGAACACACTCTGCTGTTGAGAAAAGAGCACTCTTCTACTCTACTGTGTTTCCTATACGGCCAAAACAGTGAGCTTGCTCAGAACAAAAGAACTGTGCTTCCTACACACACGGGCCATATCTAGTTCAACTCTGCTTAGGAAACTGACAAGAACAGTAGATTCTCTTATGTCCAATACACTGTATTTGCTGGGAACAGGCGCGAGTGCTATTTGCACTTTGTATGGCAATGGGAGCACAATAGCGACTTTCCTTACCAGAAAGCAACTCTTGCTCGTGGGACCACAAACTTCATGTGATTCAACTTCATTTAGGACTGGGAAACAAACGCTAGCTCGCCTTACAATAAACACACTCTGCTTTTGAGAAAAGAGCACTCTTCTACTCTACTGTGTTTCCTATGGGGTCCGAACACTGAGCTTGCTCAGAACAAAAGAACTGTGCTTCCTACACACACGGGCTATATCTAGTTCAACTGTGCTTAGGAAACTGACAGGAACAGTAGATCCTCTTCAGCGCAATACACTGTACATGCTGGGAACAGACGCCAGGGCTCTTTGCCCTGTGTATGACAATGGGAGCGCAATAGTGACTCTTCTTACCAGAAAACAACTCTTGCTCATAGGACCAGAAACTGTATGTGATTCAACTCCATTTAGGACTAGGAAACAAATGCTAGCTCGCCTTACAAGACACACACTCTTCTTTTGAGAAAAGAGCACTCTTCTACTCTACTGTGTTTCCTATGGTGTCCAAACAGTGAGATTGCTCAGAACAAAAGAACTGTGCTTCCTACACACTCGGGCCATAACTAGTTCAACTCTGCTTAGGAAACTGACAAGAACAGTAGCTCCTCTTCAGTCCAATACACTGTACTTGCTGGGAACTGACGCGAGTGCTCTTTGCACTGTGTATGGCATTAGGAGCGCAATAGTAACTCTTCTTACCAGAAAACAACTCTTGCACATAGGAGCAGAAACTGCTTGTGATTCAACTCCATTTAGGACTGGGAAACAAATGCTAGCTCGCCTTACAAGAGACACGCTCTGCTGTTGAGAAAAGAGCAGTATTCTTCTTTACTGTGTTTCCTATAGGGCCAGAACAGTGAGTTGCTCAGAACAAAAGAACTGTGCTTCCTACACACAGGGGACATATCTAGTTCAACTCTGCCTAGGAAACTGACAAGAACAGTAGATCCTCTTCAGTGCAATACATGTACATGCTGGGAACAGACGCCAGTGCTATTTGCCCTGAGTATGACAATCAGAGCGCAATAGTGACTCTTCTTACCAGAAAACAACTCTTGCTCGTAGGACCAGAAACTGCATGTGACTCAACTCCATTTAGGACTGGGAAACAAACGCTAGCTCGCCTTACAAAAAACACACTCTGCTTTTGAGAAAAGAGCACTCTTCTACTCTACTGTTTTTCCTATACAGCCAGAACAGTGAGCTTGCTCAGAACAAAAGAACTGTGTTTCCTACACACAGGGGCCATATGTACTTCAACTCTGCTTAGGAAAGTGACAAGAACAGTAGATCCTCTTCAGTGCAATACACTGTACATGCTGGGAACAGAGGCCAGTGCTATTTGCCCTGTGTATGAAAATGGGAGCGCAATATTGACTCGTCTTACCAGAAAACAACTCTTGCTCGTAGGACCAGAAACTGCATGTGATTCAACTCCATTTAGGACTTGGAAACAAATGCTAGCACGCCTTACAAGAAACACACTCTGCTTTTGAGAAAAGAGCACACTTCTACTCTACTGTGTTTCCTATAGGGCCAGAACAGTGAGCTTGCTCACTACAAAAGAACTGTGCTTCCTACACACACGGGCTAGATCTAGTTCAACTCTGCTTAGGAATCTGACAGGAACAGTAGATCCTCTTCAGTGCAGTACACTGTACATGCTGGGAACAGACGCCAGTGCTATTTGCCCTGTGTATGACAATGGGAATGCAATAGTGACTCGTCTTACCAGAAAACAACTCTTGCTCCTAGGACCAGAAACTGCATCTGATTCAACTCCATTTAGGACTGGGAAACAAATGCTAACTCGCCTTACAAGAAACACACTCTGCTTTTGAGAAAAGAGCACTCTTCTACTCTATTGTGTTTTCTATGGGGTCCAAACAGTGAGCTTTCTCAGAACAAAAGAACTGTGGTTTCTACACACACGGGCTAGATCTAGTTCAATTCTGCTTAGGAAAGTGACAAGAACAGTAGATCCTATTCAATCCAATACATTGTACATGCTGGGAAAAGATGCCAGTGCTATTTGCCCTGTATGACATTGGGAGCACAATAGTGACTCTTCTTACCAGAAAACAACTCTTGGTCATAGGAAGAGAAACTGCATGTGATTCAACAACATTTAGGACTGAGAAACAAAGGCTAGCTCCCCTTACAAGAAACACACTCTGCTTTTAAGAAAAGAGCACTCTTCTACTCTACTGTGTTTCCTATAGGGCCAGAACAGTGAGATTGCTCAGAACAAAAGAACTGTGCTTCCTACACACGGGCCAAATCTAGTTCAATTCTGCTTAGGAAACTGACAAGAACAGTAGATCCTCTTCAGTCCAATATACTGTACATGCTGGGAACAGACGCCAGCGCTATTTGCCCTGTCTATGACAATGGGAGCACAATAGTAACTCTTCTTACCAGAAAACAACTCTTGGTCGTAGGACCAGAAACTGCATGTGATTCAACTCCATTTAGGACTGGGAAACAAACCCTAGCTCGCCTTACAAGAAACACACTCTACTTTTGAGAAAAGAGCACTCTTCTACTCTACTGTGTTTCCTATGGGGTCCGAACAGTAAGCTTGCTCAGAACAAAAGAACTGTGCTTCCTATGCACACGGGCCATATCTGGTTCAACTCTGCTTAGGAAACTGACAAGAACAGTAGCTCCTCTTGAGTCCAATACACTGTATATGCTCGGAACAGATGCCAGTGCTTTTTGCCCTGTTTATAACAATTGGAGAGCAATAGTGACTCTTCTTACCAGAAAACAACTCTTGCCCATAGGACCAGAATTTGCATGTGAATCAACTCCATTTAAGACTGGGAAACAAACGCTAGCTCGCCTTACAAGAAACACACTCTCCTTTTGAGAAAAGAGCACTCTTCTACTCTACTGTGTTTTCAATGGGGTCCGAACAGTGAGCTTGCTCAGAACAAAATACCTGGGCTTTCTAAACACACGGCCATATCTAGTTCAATTCTGCTTAGGAAACTGACAAGAACAGTAGATCCTCTTCAGTCCAATACACTGTACATGCTGGGAACAGACGCCAGTGCTATTTGCCCTGTGTAAGACAAGGGGAGCTCAATAGTGACTCTTCTTACCAGAAAACAACTCTTGGTCGTAGGACCAGAGACTGCATGTGATTCAACTCCATTTAGGACTGGGAAACAAACGCTAGCTTGCCTTACAAGAAACACACTCTGCTTTTGAGAAAAGAGCAATCTTCTACTCTACTGTGTTTTCTATATGGCCAGAAGAGTAGCTTGCTCAGAACAAAAGAACTGTGCTTCCTACACACGAGCCATATCTACTTCAATTCTGCTTAGGAAACTGACAAGAACAGTAAAACCTCTTCAGTCCATTATACTGTACATGCTGGGAACAGATGCCATTGCTATTTGCCTTGTGTATGACAATGGGAGCGCAATAGTGACTCTTCTTACCAGAAAACAACTCTTGCTCGTAGGACCAGAAACTGCATGTGATTCAACGGCATTTAGGACTGGGAAACAAACGCTAGCTTGCCTTACAAGAAACACACTCTGCTTTTGAGAAAAGAGCACACTTCTCCTCTACTGTGTTTCCTATGGGGTCCGAACAGTGAGCTTGCTCAGAACAAAAGAACTGTGCTTCCTACACACACGGGCCATATCTAGTTCAACTCTGCTTAGGAAACTGACAAGAACAGTAGCTCCTCTTCAGTCCAATACACTGAACTTGCTGGGAACAAACGCGAGTGCTATTTGCACTTTGTATGGAAATGGGAGCAAAATAGTGACTTTCCTTACCAGAAAACAACTCTTGCTCATAGGACCTGAAACTGCATGTGATTCAACTCCATTTAGGACTGGGAAAAAACGCTAGCTCGCCTTACAAGAAACACACTCTGCTTTTGAGAAAAGAGCACTCTTCTACTCTACTGTGTTTCCTATGGGGTCCGAACAGTGAGCTTGCTCAGAACAAAAGAACTGTGCTTCCTACACACACGGCCATATCTAGTTCAACTCTGCTTAGGAAACTGACAAGAACAGAAGCTCCTCTTCAGTCCAATCCACTGTACTTGCTGGGAACAGACGCGAGGGCTATTTGCACTGTGTAATTCAATGGGAGCACAATTATGACTTTCCTTACCAGAAAACAAATCTTGCTCGTAAGACCAGAAACTGCATGGGATTCAACTCCATTTCTGACTGGGAAACAAATGATAGCTTGCCTTACAAGAAACACACTCTGCTTTAAGAAAAGAGCACTCTTCTACTCTACTGTGTTTTCTACTGGGCCAGAACAGTGAGCTTGCTCAGAACAAGAACTGTACTTCCTGCACACATGGGCAATATCTAGTTCATTTCTGCTTAGGAAACTGACAAGAACAGTAGATCCTCTTCAGTCCAATACACTGTACTTGCTGGGAACAGACACGGATGCTATTTGCACTGTGTATGGCAATGGGAGCGCAATAGTGACTTTCCTTACCAGAAAACAACTCTTCCTCGTAGGACCAGAAACTGCATGTGACTCAACTCCATTTAGGACTGGGAAACAAACCCTAGCTCGCCTTCCAAGAAGCATACTCTGCTATTGAGAAAAGAGTACTCTTCTACTCTACTGTTTTTCTTATGGGTCCAGAAGAGAGAGCTTGCTCAGAACAAAAGAACTGTGCTTCCTACACACAGCCATATCTAGTTCAATTCTGCTTAGGAAACTGACACGAACAATAGATCCTCTTCAGTCCAATACACTGTAAATGCTGGGAAGAGACGCCAGTTCTATTTGCCCTGTGAATGACGATGGGAGCGCAATAGTGACTTTTCTTACCAGAAAACAACTCTTGGTCGTAGAACCAGAGACTGCATGTGATTCAACTCCATTTAGGACTGGAAAACAAAGGCTAGCTTGCCTTACAAGAAACACAGTCTGCTTTTAAGAAAAGAGCACTCTTCTACTCTACTGTGTTTCCTATAGGGCCAGAACAGTGAGCTTGCCCAGAACAAAAGAACTGTGCTTCCTACACACACGGGCCACATCTAGTTCAATTCTGCGTAGGAAACTGACAAGAACAGTAGATCCTCTGCAGTCAAATACACTGTACATGCTGGGAACAGACGCCAGTTCTATTTGCCCTGCGTATGACAATAGGAGCAATATACTGACTCTTTTTACCAGAAAACAACTCTTGGTCGTAGGACCAGAAACTGCATGTGATTCAACTCCATTTAGGACTGGCAAAGAAACGCTAGCTCACCTTACAAGAAACACACTCTGCTTTTGAGAAAAGAGCACTCTTCTACTCTACTTTGTTTGCTACAGGGCCAAAACAGAGACCTTGCTCAGAACAAAAGAACTGTGCTTCCTACACACACGGCCGTATCTAGTTCAATTCTTCTTAGGAAACTGACAAGAACAATAGATCCTCTTCAGTCCAATGCACTGTACATGCTGGGAACAAACGCCAGTGCTATTTGCCCTGTGTATGACAATGGGATCGCAATAGTGACCCTTCTTACCAGAAAACAACTCTTGGTCATAGGACAAGAGACTGCATGTGATTCAACTCTATTTAGGACAGGGAAAAAAATGCTAGCTTGCCTTACAAGAAACACACTCTGCTTTTAAGAAAAGAGCACTCTTCTACTCTACTGTGTTTCCTATAGGGCCAAAACAGTGAGCTTGCTCAGAACAAAAGAACTGTGCTTCCTACACACACGGGCCATATCTAGTTCAATTCTGCGTAATAAACTGACAAGAACAGTATATCCTCTTCAGTCCAATACACTGTACATGCTGAGAACAGACGCCAGTGCTATTTGCCCTGTGTATGACAATGGGAGCGCAATAGTGACTCTTCTTAACAGAAAACAACTCTTGCTCGTAGGACCAGAATCTGCATGTGATTCAACTCCATTTAGGACTGGGAAACAAACGCTAGCTCGTCTTACAAGAAACACACTCTGCTTTTGAGAAAAGAGCACTCTTCTACTCTACTGTATTTCCAATGTGGTCCGAACAGTGAGCTGGCTCAGAACAAAAGAACTGTGCTTCCTACACACACGGGCCATATCTAGTTCAACTCTGCTTAGGAAACTGACAGGAACAGAAGCTCCTCTTCAGTCCAATACACTCTACTTGCTGGGAACACATGCGAGTGCTATTTGCACTGTGTATGGCAATGGGAGCGCAACAGTGACTCTTCTTACCAGAAAACAACTCTTGTTCTTAGGACCACAAACTGCATGGGATTCAACTCCATTTAGGACTGGGAAACAAACACTAGCTCGCCTTACAAGAAACACACTCTGCTTTTTAGAAAAGAGCACTCTTCTACTCTACTGTGTTTCCAATGTGTCCAGAACAGCGAGCTTGCTCAGAACAAAAGAACTGTGCTTCCTATACACACGGCCATATCTAATTCAATTCTGCTTAGGAAACTGACAAGAACAATAGATCCTCTTCAGTCCAATACACTGTAAATGCTGGGAACAGACGCTAGTGCTATTTGCCCTGTGTATGACAATGGGATCCCAATAGTGACCCTTCTTACCAGAAAACAACTCTTGGTCGTAGGACCAGAGACTGCATGTGATTCAACTCAATTTAGGACTGGGAAACAAATGCTAGCTTGCCTTACAAGAAACACACTCTGCTTTAAGAAAAGAGCACTCTTCTACTCTACTGTGTTTCCTATAGGGCCACAACAGTGAGCTTGCTCAGAACAAAAGAACTGTGCTTCCTACAAACACCGGCCATATCAAGTTCAATTCTGCGTAGGAAACTGACAAGAACCGTAGATCCTCTTCAGTCCAATACACTGTACATGCTGGGAACAGACGCCAGTTCTATTTGCCCTGTGTATGACAATGGGAGCACAATAGTGACTCTTCTTACCAGAAAACAACTCTTGGTCGTAAGACAAGAAACTGCATGTGATTCAACTCCATTTAGGACTGGGAAACAAACGGTAGCTCACCTTACAAGAAACACACTCTGCTTTTGAGAAAAAAGCACGCTTCTCCTCTACTGTGTTTCCTATGGGGTCCAAACAGTGAGCTTGCTCAGAACAAAAGAACTGTGCTTCCTACACACACGGGCCATATCTGGTTCAACTCTGCTTAGGGAACTGACAAGAACAGTAGCTCCTCTTGAGTCCAATACACTGTACATGCTGGGAACAGACGCCAGTGCTATTTGCCCTGTGTATGACAATGGGAGCGCAATAGTGACTCTTCTTACCAGAAAACAACTCTTGCTCGTAGGACCAGAATCTGCATGCGATTCAAGTCCATTTAGCACTGGGAAACAAACGCTAGCTCGCCTTACAAGAAACACACTCTGCTTTTGAGAAAAGAGCACTCTTCTACTCTACTGTATTTCCAATGAGGTCCGAACAGAGAGCTTGCTCAGAAAAAAAGAACTGGGCTTCCTACACACACGGGCCATATCTAGTTCAACTCTGCTTAAGAAACTGGCAAGAACAGTAGCTCCTCTTCAGTCCAATACACTGTACTTGCTGGGAACAGACGCGAGTACTATTTGCACTGTGTATGGCAATGGGAGCGCAAAAGTGACTCTTCTTACCAGAAAACAACTCTTGTTCGTAGGACCACAAACTGCATGGGATTCAACTCCATTTAGGACTGGGAAACAAACACTAGCACGCCTTACAAGAAAAACACTCTGCTTTTGAGAAAAGAGCACTCTTCTACTCTACTGTGTTTCCTATGGGTACAGAACAGAGAGCTTGCTCAGAACAAAAGAACTGGGCTTCCTACACACACACGGCTATATCTAGTTGAATTCTGCTTAGGAAACTGACAAGAACAATAGATCCTCTTCAGTCCAATACACTGTACATGCTGGGAACAGACACCAGTGCTATTTGCCCTGTGTATGACAGTGGGAGCGCAATAGTGACTCTTCTTACCAGAAAACAACTCTTGGTCATAGGACCAGAGACTGCATGTGATTCAACTCCATTTAGGACTGGGAAACAAACGCTAGCTTGCCTTACAAGAAACACACTTTGCTTTAAAGAAAAGAGCACTCTTCTACTCTACTGTGTTTCCTATAGGGCCAGAACAGTGAGCTTGCTCAGAACAAAAGAACTGTGCTTCCTACACACACGGGCCATATCTAGTTCAATTCTGCGTAGCAAACTGACAAGAACAGTAGATCCTCTTCAGTCCAATACACTGTACTTGCTGGGAACAGAATCCAGTTCTATTTGCCCTTTGTATGACAATGGGAGCGCAATAGTGACTCTTCTTACCAAAAAAAAACTCTTGGTCGTAGGACAAGAAACTGCATGTGATTCAACTCCATTTATGACTGGGAAACAAACCCTAGCTCGCCTTACAAGAAACTCACTCTGCTTATGAGAAAAGAGCACTCTTCTCCTCTACTGTGTTTCCTGTGGGTTCCGAGCAGTGAGCTTGCTCAGAACAAAAGAACTGTGCTTCCTACACAAATGGGCCATATCTGGTTCAACTCTGCTTAGTACTGACAACTACAGTAGATCCTCATCAGTCCAATACACTGTACATGCTGGGAACAGACGCCAGTGCTATTTGCCCTGTGTATGACAATGGGAGCGCAATAGTGACTCTTCTTACCAGAAAACAATTCATTGTCATAGGACCAGAAACTCCATGTGATTCAACGGCATTTAGGACTGGGAAACAAACGCTAGCTCGCCTTACAAGAAACACACTCTGCTTTTGAGAAAAGAGCACTCTTCTACTCTACTGTGTTTCCTAGAAGGCCAGAACAGTGAGCTGGCTCAGAACAAAAGAACTGTGCTTCCTATACACACAGGCCATATCTAGTTCAACTCTGCTTAGGAAACTGACAAGAACAGTAGATCCTCTTCAGTCCTATACACTGTACTTGCTGAGAACAGATGCGAGTGCTATTTGCTCTGTGTATGGCAATGGGAGCACAATAGTGACTCTTCTTACCAGAAAACAACTCTTGCTCATAGGACCAGAAACTGCATGTGATTCAACTCCATTTAGGACTGGGAAACAAACGCTAGCTCATCTTACGAGAAACACACTCTGCTTTTGAGAAAAGAGCACTCTTCTGCTCTACTGTGTTTCCTATGGTGTCCGAACAGTGAGCTTGCTCAGAACAAAAGACTGGGCTTCCTACACACACGGGCCATATCTAGTTCAACTCTGCTTAGGAAACTGACAAGAATAGTAGCTCCTCTTCAGTCCAATACACTGTACTTGCTGGGAACAGACGCGAGTGCTATTTGCACTGTGTATGGCAATGGGAGCGCAATAGTGACTCTTCTTACCAGAAAACAACTCTTGTTCGTAGGACCACAAACTGCATGGGATTCAACTCCATTTAGGACTGGGAAACAAACACTAGCTCGCCTTACAAGAAACACACTCTGTTTTTGAGAAAAGAGCACTCTTCTACTCTACTGTGTTTCTTATGGGTCCAGAACAGAGAGCTTGCTCAGAACAAAAGAACTGTGTTTCCTACACACATGGCTATATCTAGTTCAATTCTGTGTAGGAAACTGACAAGAACCGTAGATCCTCTTCAGTCCAATACACTGTACATGCTGGGAACAGACGCCAGTGCTATTTGCCCTTTGTATGACAGTGGGAGCACAATAGTGACTCTTCTTTCCAGAAAAAAACTCTTGGTCGTAGTACCAGAAACTGCATGTGATTCAACTCCATTTAGGACTGGGAAAGAAACCCTAGCTCGCCTTACAAGAAACTCACTCTGCTTATGAGAAAAGTGCACTCTTCTCCTCTACTGTGTTTCCTATGGGGTCCGAGCAGTGAGCTTGCTCAGAACAAAAGAACTGTGCTTCCTACACACACGGGCCATATCTGGTTCAACTCTGCTTAGGACTGACAACTACAGTAGCTCCTCTTCAGTCCAATACACTGTACATGCTTGGAAAAGATGCCAGTGCTATTTGCCCTGTGTATGACAATTGGAGCGCAATAGTGACTCTTCTTACCAGAAAACAACTCTTGCTCGTAGGACCAGAATCTGCATGTGATTCAACTCCATTTAGGACTAGGAAACAAACGCAAGCTCGCCTTACTAGAAACACACTCTGCTTTTGAGAAAAGAGCACTCTTCTACTCTACTGTTTTTCCTATGGCGTCCGAACAGTGAGCTTGCTCAGAACAAAAGAACTGTGCTTCCTACACTCACGCGCCATATATGGTTCAACTCTGCTTAGGAAACTGACAAGAACAGAAGCTCCTCTTCAGTCCAATACACTGTACATGCTGGGAACAGTCACCAGTGCTATTTGCCCTGTATGACAAGGGGAGCAAAACATTGACTCTTCTTACCTGAAAACAACTCTTGGTCGTAGACCAGAAACTGCATATGATTCAACTCCATTTAGGACTGGAAAACAAATGCTAGCTCGCCTTAGAAGAAACACACTCTGCTTTTGAGAAAAGAGCACTCTTCTACTCTACTGTGTTTCCTATACAGCCAGAACAGTGAGCTTGCTCAGAACAAACGAAATGTGCTTCCCACACACAGAGGCCATATGTAGTTCATCTCTGCTTAGGAAAGTGACAAGAACAGTAGCTCCTCTTCAGTCCAATACTCTGTACATGCTGGGAAAAGGTGCTAGTGCTATTTGCCCTGTGTATGACAATGGGAGCGCAAAAGTGACTCTTCTTACCAGAAAAGAACTCTTGCTCGTAGGACTAGAAACTGCATGGGATTCAACTCCATTTAGGACTGGGAAACAAATGCTAGCTTGCCTTACAAGAAACACACTCCGCTTTTGAGAAAAGAGCACTCTTCTTTTCTAGTGTGTTTCCTATAGGGCCAGAACAGAGAGCTGGCTCAGAACAAAAGAACTGTGCTTCCTACAGACACGGCCATATCTAGTTCAATTCTGCTTAAGAAACTGACAAGAACAGTAGATCCTCTTCAGTCCAATACACTGTACTTGCTGGGAACAGACGCCAGTGCTATTTGCCCTGTGTATGACAATGGGAGCGCAATAGTGACTCTTCTTACCAGAAAACAACTCTTGGTCATAGGAACAGAAACTGCATGTGATTCAACTCTATTTAGGACTGGGAAAGAAATGCTAGCTCCCCTTACCAGAAACACATTCTGCTTTTGAGAAAAGAGCACTCTTCTACTCTACTGTGTTTCCTGTGGGGTCCGAGCAGTGAGCTTGCTCAGAACAAAAGAACTGTGCTTCCTACACAAACGGGCCATATCTGGTTCAACTCTTCCTAGGACTGACAACTACAGTAGATCCTCTTCAGTCCAATACGCTGTACATGCTGGGAACAGACGCCAGTGCTATTTGCCCTGTGTATGACAATGGGAGCGCAATAGTGACTCTTCTTACCATAAAACAATTCATTGTCATAGGACCAGAAACTGCATGTGATTCAACTCCATTTAGGACTGGGAAACAAACGCTAGCTCGCCTTACAAGAAACACACTCTGCTTTTGAGAAAAGAGCACTCTTCTACTCTACTGTGTTTCCTAGAGGGCCAGAACAGTGAGCTGGCTCAGAACAAAAGAACTGTGCTTCCTATAAACACGGGCCATATCTAGTTCAACTCTGCTTAGGAAACTGACAAGAACAGTAGATCCTCTTCAGTCCTATACACTGTACTTGCTGAGAACAGATGCGAGTGCTATTTGCTCTGTGTATGGCAATGGGAGCACAATAGTGACTCTTCTTACCAGAAAACAACTCTTGCTTATAGGACCAGAAACTGCATGTGATTCAACTCCATTTAGGACTGGGAAATAAACGCTAGCTCATCTTACGAGAAACACACTCTGCTTTTGAGAAAAGAGCACTCTTCTGCTCTACTGTGTTTCCTATGGTGTCCGAACAGTGAGCTTGCTCAGAACAAAAGACTGGGCTTCCTACACACACGGGCCATATCTAGTTCAACTCTGCTTAGGAAACTGACAAGAATAGTAGCTCCTCTTCAGTCCAATACACTGTACTTGCTGGGAACAGACGCGAGTGCTATTTGCACTGTGTATGGCAATGGGAGCGCAATAGTGACTCTTCTTACCAGAAAACAACTCTTGTTCGTAGGACCACAAACTGCATGGGATTCAACTCCATTTAGGACTGGGAAACAAACACTAGCTCGCCTTACAAGAAACACACTCTGTTTTTGAGAAAAGAGCACTCTTCTACTCTACTGTGTTTCTTATGGGTCCAGAACAGAGAGCTTGCTCAGAACAAAAGAACTGTGTTTCCTACACACATGGCTATATCTAATTCAATTCTGCTTAGGAAACTGACAAAACCAGTAGATCCTCTTCAGTCCAATACACTGTACTTGCTGGGAACAAACGCCAGTGCTATTTGCCCTGTGTATGACAATGGGAGCGCAATAGTGACTCTTCTTACCAGAAAACAACTCTTGGTCGTAGGACCAGAGACTGCATGTGATTCAACTCCATTTAGGACTGGGAAACAAACGCTAGCTTGCCTTACAAGAAACACACTCTGCTTTAAAGAAACGAGCACTCTTCTACTCTACTGTGTTTCCTATAGGGCCAGAACAGTGAGCTTGCTCAGAACAAAAGAACTGTGCTTCCTACACACACGGGCCATATCTAGTTCAACTTTGCTTAGGAAACTGACAGGAACAGTAGCTCCTCTTCAGTCCAATACACTGTACTTGCTGGGAACAGACACAAGTGCTATTTGCACTGTGTATGGCAATGGGAGCACAATAGTGACTCTTCTTACCAGAATGCAACTCTTGCTCGTAGAACCAGAAACTGCATGTGCTTCAACTCCATTTAGGACTGGAAAACAAACACTAGCTCGCCTTACAAGAAACACACTCTGCTTTTGAGAAAAGAGCACTCTTCTACTCTACTGTGTTTCCTATACAGCCAGAACAGTGAGCTTGCTCAGAACAAAAGAAATGTGCTTCCCACACACAGGGGCCATATGTAGTTCAACTCTGCTTAGGAAAGTGACAAGAACAGTAGCTCCTCTTCAGTCCAATACTCTGTACATGCTGGGAAAAGATGCCAGTGCTATTTGCCCTGTGTATGACAATTGGAGGGCAATAGTGACTCTTCTTACCAGAAAACAACTCTTGCTCGTAGGACCAGAAACTGCATGTGATTCAACTCCATTTAGGACTGGGAAATAAACGCTAGCTTGCCTTACAAGAAACACACCATGCTTTCGAGAAAAGAGCACTCTTCTTCTCTACTGTGTTTCCTATAGGGCCAGAACAGTGAGTTGGCTCAGAACAAAAGAACTGTGCTTCCTACACGCACGGGCCATATCTAGTTCAACTCTGCTTAGGAAACTGACAAGAACAGTAGCTACTCTTCAATCCTATACACTGTACTTGCTGAGAACAGATGCGAGTGCTATTTGCTCTGTGTATGGCGATGGGAGCACAATAGTGACTCTTCTTACCAGAAAACAACTCTTGCTCATAGGACCAGAAACTGCATGTGATTCAACTCCATTTAGGACTGGGAAACAAACGCTAGCTCGTCTTACGAGAAACACACTCTGCTTTTGAGAAAAGAGCACTATTCTACTCTACTCTGTTTCCTAGGGGTCCAGAAGAGAGAGCTTGATCAGAACAAAATAACTGTGCTTCCTACATACATGGCTATATCTCATTCAATTCTGCTTAGGAAACTGACAAGAACAATAGATCCTCTTCAGTCCAATACACTGTACATGCTGGGAACAGACGCCAGTGCTATTTGCCCTGTGTATGACAATGGGAGCGCAATAGTGACTCTTCTTACCAGAAAACAACTCTTGGTTGTAGGACCAGAGACTGCATGTGATTCAACTCCATTTAGGACTGGGATACAAACGCTTGCTTGCCTTACAAGAAAAACACTCTGCTTTTAAGAAAAGAGCACTCTTCTACGCTACTGTGTTTCCTATAGGGCCAGAAGAGTGAGCTTGCTCAGAACAAAAGAACTGTGCTTCCAACACAAGCGAGCCATATCTAGTTCAATTCTGCGTAGGAAACTGACAAGAACAGTAGCTCCTCTGCAGTCCAATACACTGTACATGCTGGGAACAGACGCCAGTGCTATTTGCCCTGTGTATGACAATGGGAGCACAATAGTGACTCTTCTTACCAGAAAACAACTATTGCTCGTAGGACCAGAAACTGCATGTGATTCAACTCCATTTAGGACTGGGAAACTAACGCTAGCTCGCCTTACAAGAAACACACTCTGCTTTTTAGAAAAGAGCACTCTTCTACTCTACTGTGTTTCCTATGGTGTCCGAACAGTGAGCTTGTTCAGAACAAAGAACTGGGCTTCCTACACACACGGGCCACATCTAGTTCAACTCTGCTTAGGAAACTGACAAGAACAGTAGATCCTCTTCAGTCCAGTACACTGTACATGCTGGGAACAGATGCCAGTGCTATTTGCTCTGTGTATGGCAATGGGAGCACAATAGTGACTCTTCTTACCAGAAAACAAATCTTGCTCATAGGACCAGAAACTGCATGTGATTCAACTCCATTTAGGACTGGGAAACAAACACTAGCTCGTCTTACGAGAAACACACTCTGCTTTTGAGAAAAGAGCACTATTCTACTCTACTCTCTTTCCTAGTGGTCCAGGACAGAGAGCTTGATCAGAACAAAATAACTGTGCTTCCTACACACATGTCTATATCTAATTCAATTCTGCTTAGGAAACTGACAAGAACAATAAATCCTCTTCAGTCCAATACACTGTACATGCTGGGAACAGACGCCAGTGCTATTTGCCCTGTGTATGACAATGGGAGCACAATAGTGACTCTTCTTACCAGAAAACAACTCTTGGTCGTAGGACCAGAGACTGCATGTGATTCAACTCCATTTAGGACAGGTATACAAACGCTTGCTTGCCTTACAAGAAAAACACTCTGCTTTTAAGAAAAGAGCACTCTTCTAAGCTACTATGTTTCCTATAGGGCCAGAACAGTGAGCTTGCTCAGAACAAAAGAACTGTGCTTCCTACACACACGAGCCATATCTAGTTCAATTCTGCATAGGAAACTGACAAGAACAGTAGCTCCTCTGCAGTCCAATACACTGTACATGCTGGGAACAGACGCCAGTGCTATTTGCCCTGTGTATGACAATGGGAGCACAATAGTGACTCTTCTTACCAGAAAACAAACATTGCTCATAGGACCAGAAACTGCATGTGATTCAACTCCATTTAAGACTGAGAAACTAACGCTAGCTCGCCTTACAAGAAACACACTCTGCTTTTGAGAAAAGAGCACTCTTCTACTCTACTGTGTTTCCCATGGTGTCCGAACAGTGAGCTTGTTCAGAACAAAGAACTGGGCTTCCTACACACACGGGCCATATCTAATTCAACTCTGCTTAGGAAACTGACAAGAACAGTAGATCCTCTTCAGTCCAATACACTGTACATGCTGGGAACAGACGCCAGTGCTATTTGCCCTGTGTATGACTATGGGAGCACAATAGTGACTCTTCTTACCAGAAAAAAACTCTTGGTCGTAGGAAAAGAAACTGCATGTGATTCAACTCCATTTATGACTGGGAAACAAACCCTAGCTCGCCTTACAAGAAACTCACTCTGCTTATGAGAAAAGAGCACTCTTCTCCTCTACTGTGTTTCCTATGGGGTCCGAGCAGTGAGCTTGCTCAGACCAAAGAACTGTGCTTCCTACACACACGGGCCATATCTGTTTCAACTCTGCTTAGGACTGACAACTACAGTAGATCCTCTTCAGTCCAATACACTGTACATGCTGGGAACAGACGCCAGTGCTATTTGCCCTGTGTATGACAATGGGAGCGCAATAGTGACTCTTCTTACCAGAAAACAATTCTTCGTCGTAGGACCAGAAACTGCATGTGATTCAACTGCATTTAGGACTGGGAAACAAACGCTAGCTTGCCTTACAAGAAATACACTCTGCTTTTGAGAAAAGAGCACTCTTCTACACTACTGTGTTTCCTATATGGCCAGAACAGTGAGCTGGCTCAGAACAAAAGAACTGTGCTTCCTAACCACACGGGCCATATCTAGTTCAACTATGCTTAGGAAACTGACAAGAACAGTAGATCCTCTTCAGTCCTATACACTGTACTTGCTGAGAACAGATGCGAGTTCTATTTGCTCTGTGTATGGCAATGGGAGCACAATAGTGACTCTTCTTACCAGAAAACAACTCTTGCTCATAGGACCAGAAACTGCATGTGATTCAACTCCATTTTGGACTGGGAAACAAACGCTAGCTCATCTTACGAGGAACACATTCTGCTTTTGAGAAAAGAGCACTCTTCTACTCTACTGTGTTTCCTATTGTGTCCGAACAGTGAGCTTGCTAAGAACAAAAGAACTGGGCTTCCTACGCACACGGGCCATATCTAGTTCAACTCTGCTTAGGAAACTGACAAGAACAGTAGCTCCTCTTCAGTCCAATACACTGTACTTGCTGGGAACAGACGCGAGTGCTATTTGTACTGTGTATGGCAATGGGAGCGCAATAGTGACTCTTCTTACCAGAAAACAACTCTTGTTCGTAGGACCACAAACTGCATGGGATTCAACTCCATTTAGGACTGGGAAACAAACACTAGCTCGCCTTACAAGAAACACACTCTGCTTTTGAGAAAAGAGCACTCTTCTACTCTACTGTGTTTCCTATGGGTCCAGAAGAGAGAGCTTGCTCAGAACAAAAGAACTGTGTTTCCTACACACATGGCTATATCTAATTCAATTCTGCTTAGGAAACTGACAGGAACAATAGATCCTCTTCAGTCCAATACACTGTACATGCTGGGAACAGACGCCAGTGCTATTTGCACTCTGTATGAGAATGGGAGCGCAATAGTGACTCTTCTTACCAGAAAACAACTCTTGGTCGTAGGACCAGAGACTGCATGTGATTCAACTCCATTTAGGACTGGGAAACAAACACTAGCTTGCCTTACAAGAAACACACTCTGCTTTAAAGAAAAGAGCACTCTTCTACTCTACTGTTTTTCCTATAGGGCCAGAACAGTGAGCTTGCTCAGAACCAAAGAACTGTGCTTCCTACACACACGGGCCATATCTAGTTCAATTCTGCATAGGAAACTGACAAGAACAGTAGATCCTCTTCAGTCCAATACATTGTACATGCTGGGAACAGACGCCAGTGCTATTTGCCCTTTGTATGACAATGGGAGCACAATAGTGACTCTTCTTACCAGAAAAAACTCTTGGTCGTAGGACAAGAAACTGCATGTGATTCAACTCCATTTATGACTGGGAAACAAACCCTAGCTCGCCTTACAAGAAACTCACTCTGCTTATGAGAAAAGAGCACTCTTCTCCTCTACTGTGTTTCCTATGGGGTCTGAGCAGTGAGCTTGCTCAGAACAAAAGAACTGTGCTTCCTACACACACGGGCCATATCTGGTTCAACTCTGCTTAGGACTGACAACTACAGTAGCTCCTCTTCAGTCCCATACACTGTACATGCTTGGAAAAGATGCCAGTGCTATTTGCCCTGTGTATGACAATGGGAGCTCAATAGTGACTTTTCTTACCAGAAAACAACTCTTGCTCGTAGGACCAGAATCTGCATGTGATTCAACTCCATTTAGGACTAGGAAACAAACGCTAGCTCGCCTTACAAGGAACACACTCTGCTTTTGAGAAAAGAGCATTCTTCTACTCTACTGTATTTCCTATGGGGTCCAAACAGTGAGCTTGCTCAGAACAAAAGAACTGTGCTTCCTACACTCACGCGCCATATATGATTCAACTCTGCTTAGGAATCTCACAAGAACAGAAGCTCCTCTTCAGTCCAATACACTGTACATGCTATGAACAGTCACCAGTGCTATTTGCCCTGTATGACAAGGGGAGCAAAACAGTGACTCTTCTTACCTGAAAACAACTCTTGGTCGTAGGACCAGAAACCGCATGTGATTCAACTCCATTTAGGACTGGGAAACAAACACTAGCTTGCCTTACAAGAAACACACTCTGCTTTTGAGAAAAGAGCACTCTTCTACTCTACTGTGTTTCCTATGGGGTCCGAACATTGAGCTTGCTCAGAACAAAAGAACTGTGCTTCCTACACACACAGGCCATATCTAGTTCAACTCTGCTTAGGAAACTGACAAGAACAGAAGCTCCTCTTCAGTCCAATACACTGTAATTGCTGGGAACATACGCCAGTGCTATTTGCAGTGTGTAATGCAATGGGAGCGCAATAATGACTTTCCTTACCAGAAAACAACTCTTGCTCGTAGGATCACAAACTGCATGGGATTCAACTCCATTTCTGACTGTGAAACAAACACTAGCTCGCCTTACAAGGAACACACTCTGCTTTAGAGAAAAGAGCACTCTTCTACTCTACTGTGTTTCCTATGGGGTGCGAACAGTGAGCTTGCTCAGAACAAAAGAACTGTGCTTCCTACACACACGGGCCATATCTAGTTCAACTTTGCTTAGGAAACTGACAGGAACAGTAGCTCCTCTTCAGTCCAATACACTGTACTTGCTGGGAACAGACGCAAGTGCTATTTGCACTGTGTATGGCAATGGGAGCGCAATAGTGACTCTTTTTACCAGAATACAACTCTTGCTCGTAGAACCAGAAACTGCATGTGCTTCAACTCCATTTAGGACTGGAAAACAAACGCTAGCTCGCCTTACAAGAAACACACTCTGCTTTTGAGAAAATAGCACTCTTCTACTCTACTGTGTTTCCTATACAGCCAGAACAGTGAGCTTGCTCAGAACAAAAGAAATGTGCTTCCCACACACAGGGGCCATATGTAGTTCAACTCTGCTTAGGAAAGTGACAAGAACAGTAGCTCCTCTTCAGTCAAATACTCTGTACATGCTGGGAAAAGATGCCAGTGCTATTTGCCCTGTGTATGACAATTGGAGCGCAATAGTGACTCTTCTTACCAGAAAACAACTCTTGCTCGTAGGACCAGAAACTGCATGTGATTCAACTCCATTTAGGACTGGGAAATAAATGCTAGCTTGCCTTACAAGAAACACACCATGCTTTCGAGAAAAGAGCACTCTTCTTCTCTACTGTGTTTCCTATAGGGCCAGAACAGTGAGTTGGCTCAGAACAAAAGAACTGTGCTTCCTACACGCACTGGCCATATCTAGTTCAACTCTGCTTAGGAAACTGACAAGAACAGTAGCTCCTCTTCAATCCTATACACTGTACTTGCTGAGAACAGATGCGAGTGCTATTTGCTCTGTGTATGGCAATGGGAGCACAATAGTGACTCTTCTTACCAGAAAACAACTCTTGCTCATAGGACCAGAAACTGCATGTGATTCAACTCCATTTAGGACTGGGAAACAAACGCTAGCTCGTCTTACGAGAAACACACTCTGCTTTTGAGAAAAGAGCACTATTCTACTCTACTCTGTTTCCTAGGGGTCCAGAAGAGAGAGCTTGATCAGAACAAAATAACTGTGCTTCCTACATACATGGCTATATCTAATTCAATTCTGCTTAGGAAACTGACAAGAACAATAGATCCTCTTCAGTCCAATACACTGTACATGCTGGGAACAGACGCCAGTGCTATTTGCCCTGTGTATGACAATGGGAGCGCAATAGTGACTCTTCTTACCAGAAAACAACTCTTGGTTGTAGGACCAGAGACTGCATGTGATTCAACTCCATTTAGGACTGGGAAACAAACGCTTGCTTGCCTTACAAAAAAAAAACCACTCTGCTTTTAAGAAAAGAGCACTCTTCTACGCTACTGTGTTTCCTATAGGGCCAGAAGAGTGAGCTTGCTCAGAACATAAGAACTGTGCTTCCTACACACACGAGCCATATCTAGTTCAATTCTTCATTGGAAACTGACAAGAACAGTAGCTCCTCTGCAGTCCAATACACTGTACATGCTGGGAACAGACTCCAGTGCCATTTGCCCTGTGTATGACAATGGGAGCACAATAGTGACTCTTCTTACCAGAAAACAACTATTGCTCGTAGGACCAGAAACTGCATGTGATTCAACTCCATTTAGGCCTGGGAAACTAACACTAGCTCGCCTTACAAGAAACACACTCTGCTTTTGAGAAAAGAGCACTCTTCTACTCTACTGTGTTTCCTATGGTGTCTGAACAGTGAGCTTGTTCAGAACAAAGAACTGGGCTTTCTACACACACGGGCCATATCTAGTTCAACTCTGCTTAGGAAACTGACAAGAACAGTAGATCCTCTTCAGTCCAATACACTGTACATGCTGGGAACAGACGCGAGTGCTATTTGCCCTGTGTATGGCAATGGGAGCGCAATAGTGACTCTTTATACCAGAAAACAACTCTTGCTCTTGGGACCAGGAACTGCATGGGATTCAATTCCATTTCTGACTGGGAAACAAACACTAGGTCACCTTACAGAAAACACACTCTGCTCTTGAGAAAAGAGCACTCTTCTACTCTACTGTGTTTCCTTTGGGGCCAGAACACACAGCTTGCTCAGAACAAAAGAACTGTGCTTCCTACACACACGGCCATATCTAGTTCAATCTGCTTAGGAAACTGACAAGAACAGTACATCCTCTTCAGTCCAATACACTGTACTTGCTGGGAACAGACGCAAGTGCTATTTTCACTGTGTATGGCAATGGGAGCGCAATAGTGACTTTCCTTACCAGAAAATATCTCTTGCTCATAGGACCAGAAACTGCATGTGTTTCAACACCATTTAGGACTGGCAAACAAACGCTAGCTCGCCTTACAAGAAAAACACTCTGCTTTTGAGAAAAGAGCACTCTTCTACTCTACTGTGTTTCCTATGGGGTCCGAACAGTGAGCTTGCTCAGAACAAAAGAACTGTGCTGCCTACACACACGGGCCATATCTAGTTTAACTCTACCTAGGAAACTGACAAGAACAGTAGATCCTCTTCAGTCCCATACACTGTACTTGCTGGGAACAGACGCCAGTGCTATTTGCCCTGTGTATGACAATGGGAGTGCAATAGTGACTCTTCTTACCAGAAAACAAATCTTGCTCATAGGACCAGAAACTGCATGTGATTCAACTTTATTTAGGACTGGGAAACAAACGCTAGCTCGCCTTACAAGAAACACACTCTGCTTTTGAGAAAAGAGCACTCTTCTACTGTACTGTGTTTCCTATGGTGTCCGAACAGTGAGCTTGCTCAGAATAAAAGAACTGGGCTTCCTACACACATGGGCCATTTCTAGTTCAACTCTGCTTAGGAAACTGACAAGAACAGAAGCTCCTCTTCAGTCCAATACACTGTACTTGCTGGGAACAGACGCGAGTGCTATTTGCACTGTGTAATGCAATGGGAGCGCAATAATGACTTTCCTTACCAGAAAACAACTCTTGGACGTAGGAGCAGAAACTGCATGGGATTCAACTGCGTTTCTGACTGGGAAACAAACACTAGCTCGCCTTACAAGAAACACAATCTGCTTTTGATAAAAGAGCACTCTTCTACTCTACTGTGTTTAGTATACAGCCAGAACAATGAGCTTGCTCAGAACAAAAGAACTGTGCTTCCTACACACAGGGGCCATATGTAGTTCAACTCTGCTTAGGAAACTGACAAGAACAGTAGCTCCTCTTCAGTCCAGTACACTGTGCATGCTGGGAAAAGATGCCAGTGCTATTTGCCCTCTGTGTGACAATCAGAGCGCAATAGTGACTCTTCTTACCAGAAAACAACTCTTGCTCGTAGGACCAGAAACTGCAAGGGATTCAACTCCATTTCTGACTGGGAAACAAACACTAGCTCGCCTTACGAAAAAACACATTCTGCTTTTGAGAAAAGACCACTCTTCTACTCTACTGTGTTTAGTATACAGCCAGAACAGTGAGCTTGCTCAGAACAAAAGAAATGTGCTTCCTACACACGAGCCATATCTAGGTCAACTCTGCTTAGGAAACTGACAGGAACAGTAGCTCTTCTTCAGTCCAATACACTGTACATGCTGGGAACAGACGTCAGTGCAACTTGCCCTGTGTATGACAAGGGGAGCGTAATAGTGACTCCTCTTACCAGAAAACAACTCTTGCTTGTAGGACCAGAAACTGCATGTGATTCAACTCCATTTAAGATTGGGAAACAAACACTAGCTCGCCTTACGAAAAACACACTCTGCTTTTGATAAAAGAGCACTCTTCTACTCTACTGTGTTTCCTAAGGGGTCCGAACAGTGACTGTGCTCAGAACAAAAGAGCTGTGCTTCCTACACACGTGCCATATCTAGTTCAACTCTGCTTAGGAAACTGACAAGAACAGTATCTCCTCTTCAGTCCAATACACTGTACTTGCTGGGAACAAACGCGAGTGCTATTTGCACTGTGTATGACAATGGGAGCCCAATAGTGACTCTTCTTACCAGAAAACAACTCTTGATCCTAGAACGAGAAACTGCATGTGATTCAACTCCATTTAGGACTGGGAAACAAACGCTAGCTCGCCTTACAAGAAACACACTCTGCTTCTGAGAAAACAGCACTCTTCTACTCTACTGTGTTTCCTATAGGGCCAGAAGAGTGAGCTTGCTGAGAAGAAAAGAACTGTGCTTCCTAAACACACGGGCCTTATCTAGTTCAATTTTTCTTAGGAAACTGACAAGAACAGTAGATCCTCTACAGTCCAATACACTGTACATGCTGGGAACAGACGCCAGGACTATTTGCCCTGTGTATGACAATGGGAGCTCAATAGTGACTCTTCTTACCAGAGAACAACTCTTGCTCGTAGGACCAGAAACTACATGTGATTCAACTCCATTTAGGACTGGGAAACAAACGCTAGCTCGCGTTACAAGAAACACACAATGCTGTTGAGAAAAGAGCATTCTTCTACTCTACTGTGTTTCCTATGGGGTCCGTAGAGTGAGCTTGCTCAGAACAAAAGAACTGTAGTTCCTACACCGACCGCCATATCTACTTCAATTCTGCTAAGGAAACTGACAAGAACAGTAGCTACTCTTCAGTCCAATATACTGTACTTGCTGAGAAGAAACGCGAGTGCTATTTGCTCTGTGTACGGCAATGGGAGCACAATAGTGACTCTTCTTACCAGAAAACAAGTCTTGCTCATAGGACCAGAAACTGCATGTCATTCAACTCCATTTAGGACTGGGAAACAAACGCTAGCTCATCTTACGAGAAACACACTCTGCTTTTGAGAAAAGAGCACTCTTCTACTCTACAGTGTTTCCTATGGTGTCCGAACAGTGAGCTTGCTCAGAACAAAAGAACTGGGCTTCCTTCACACACGGGCCATATCTAGTTCAACTCTGCTGAGGAAACTGACAAGAACAGTAGCTCCTCTTCAGTCCAATACACTGTCCTTGTTGGGAACAGACGCGTGTGCTATTTGAACTGTGTATGGCAATGGGAGAGCAATAGTGACTCTTCTTACCAGAAAAAAACTCTTGCTCGTAGGACCAGAAACTGCATGGGATTCAACTCCATTTCTGACTGTGAAACAAACACTAGCTCGCCTTACAAAAAACACACTCTGCTCTTGAGAAAAGAGCACCCTTCTACTCTACTGTGTTTCCTATAGGGCCAGAACATAGAACTTGAACAGAACAAAAGAACTGTGCTTCCTACACACACGGGCCATATCTCGTTCAACTCTGCTTAGGAAACCCACAAGAACAGTAGCTCCTCTTCAGTCCAATACACTGTACTTACTGGGAACAGACGCCAGTGCTATTTGCACTGTGTATGGCAATAGAAGCGCAATAGTGACTTTCCTTAAAAGAAAACAACTCTTGCTCGTAGGACCAGAAACTTCATGTGATTCAACTCCATTTAGGACTGGGAAACAAACGCTAGCTCGCCTTACAAGAAACACACTCTGCTTTTGAGAAAAGAGCACTCTTCTACTCTACTGTATTTCCTAAAGGGCCAGAACAGTGAGCTTGCTCAGAACAAAAGAACTGTGCTTCCTACACAGACGGGCCATATCTAGTTCAACTCTGCTTAGGACCTGACAAGAACAGTAGATCCTCCTCATTCCAATACACTGTACTTGCTGGGATCAGACGCCAGTGGTATCTGTCCTGTGTATGGCAAAGGCAGCACAATAGTGACTCTTCTTACCAGAAAACAACTCTTGCTCGTAGGACCAAACTGCATGGGATTCGACTCCATTTAGGACTGGGAAACAAACGCTAGCTCGCCTTCCAAGAAACACACTCTGCTTTTGAGAAAAGAGCACTCTTCTACTCTACTGTGTTTTCTATGGGGTCCAAACATTGAGCTTTCTCAGAACAAAAGAACTGTGCTTCCTACACACACGGACCATATGTAGTTCAACTAGGCTTAGGAAACTGACAAGAAAAGTAGCTCCAATTCAGTCCAATACACTGTAATTGCTGGGAACAGACGCGAGTGCTATTTGCACTGTGTATGGCAATGGGAGCACAATAGTGACTTTCCTCACCAGAAAACAAATCTTGCTCGTAGGACTGTAAACTGCCTGTGATTGAACTCCATTTAGGACTAGGAAACAAACGCTAGATCGCCTTACAAGAAACACACTCTGCTTTTGAGAAAAGAGCACTCTTCTACTCTACTCTGTTTCCTATGGGGTCCGAACAGTGAACATTCTCAGAACAAAAAAACTGTGCTTCCTACACACACCAACATACCTAGTTCAATTATGCCTAGGAACCTGACAAGAATACTAGATCCTCTTCAGGCCAATACACTCTACTTGCTGGGAACAGACGCGAGTGCTATTTGCACTGTGTATGGCAATGGGAGCGCAATAGTGACTCTTCTTACCAGACAACAACTCTTGCTCATAGGACCAGAAACTGCATGTGATTCAACTCCATTTAGGACTGGGAAACAAACGCTAGCTCGCCTTACAAGAAACACACTCTGCTTTTGAGAAAAGAGCACTCTTATTCTCTAGTGTGTTTCCTATAGGGCCAGAACAGAGAGCTTGCTCAGAACAAAAGAACTGTGCTTCCTACACACACGGGCCATATCTAGTTCAACTCTGCTTAGGAAACTAACAAGAACAGTAGATCCCCTTCAGTCCAATACACTCTACTTGCTGGGAACAGACGCGAGTGCTATTTACACTGTGTAGGGCAATTGGAGCGCAATAGTGACTCTCTTACCAAAAAACAACTCTTGCTCATAAGACCAAAAACTGCATGTGATTCAACTCCATTTAGGACTGGGAAACAAACGCTAGCTCGCCTTACAAAAAACACACTCTGCTTTAGAGTAAAGAGCACTCTTCTACTCTACTGTGTTTCCTATAGGGCCAGAACAGTGAGCTTGCTGAGAACAAAAGAACTGTGCTTCCTACACACACGGACCATATCTAGTTCAACTCTGCTTAGGAAACTGACAAGAACAGTAGATCCCCTTCAGTCCATTACACTCTACTTGCTGGGAACAGACGCGAGTGCTATTTACACTGTGTATGGCAATGGGAGCGCAATAGTGACTTTCCTTACCAGAAAACAACTCTTGCTCGTAGGACCAGAAACTGCATGTGATTCAACTCCATTTAGGACTGGGAAACAAACGCTAGCTCGCCTTTCAAGAAACACACTCTGCTTTAAAGAAAAGAGCACTCTTCTACTCTACTGTGTTTCCTATGGAGTCCGAACAGGGAGATTGCTCAGAACAAAAGAACTGTGCTTCCTACACACACGGGCCATATCTAGTTCAACTCTGCTTAGGAAACTCACAAGAGCAATAGCTCCTCTTCAGTCCTATCCACTGTACTTGCTGGGAACAGACGCGAGTGCTATTTGCACTGTGTAATGCAATGGGAGCGCAATAGTGACTTTCCATACCAAAAAAAAACTCTTGCTCGTGGGACCAGAAACTGCATGGGATTCAACTTCATTTCTGACTGGGAAACAAACACTAGCTCGCCTTACAAGAAACACACTCTGCTTTTGAGAAAAGAGCACTCTTCTACTCTACTGTGTTTCCTATGGGGTGTGAACAGTGAGCTTGCTCAGAACAAAAGAACTGTGCTTCCTACACACACGGGCCATATCTAATTCAACTCTGCCTAGGAAACTGACAAGAACAGTAGATCCTCTTCAGTCCAATACACTGTACTTGCTGGGAACAGACGCGAGTGCTATTTGAACTGTTTATGGCAATGGGAGCACAATAGTGATTCTTCTTACCAGAAAACAACTCTTGCTCGTAGGACCAGAAACTGCATGGGATTCAACTCCATTTAGGACTGGGAAACAAACACTAGCTCGCCTTACAAGAAACACACTCTGCTTTTGAGAAAAGAGCACTCTTCTACTCTACTGTGTTTCCTATAGGGCCAGAACAGAGAGCTTGCTCAGAACAAAAGAACTGTGCTTAATAAACACATGGCCGTATCTACTTCAATTCTGCTTAGGAAACTGACAAGAACTGTAGATCCTCTTCAGTCCAATACACTGTACATGCTGGGAACAGACGCCAGTGCTATTTGCACTCTGTATGACAATGGGAGCGAAATAGTGACTCTTCTTACAAGAAAACAACTCTTGTTTGTAGGACCAGAAACTGCATGTGATTCAACTCCTTTTAGTCCTGGGAAACAAACGTTAGCTTGCCTTACAAGAAACACTCTCTGCTTTTGAGAAAAGAGCATGCTTCTACTCTACTGTCTTTCCTATAGGGAAAGAACAGTGAGCTTGCTAGGAACAAAAGAACTGTGCTTCCTAGACACACGGGCCATATCTAGTTCAACTCTGCTTAGGAAACTGACAAGGACAGTAGCTCCTCTTCAGTCCGTACACTGCTCTTGCTGGGAACAGACGCGAGTGCTATTTGCAGTGTGTATGACAATGGGAGCGCAATAGTGACTCTTCTTACCAGAAAACAACACTTGCTCCTAGGACCAGAAACTGCAAGGGATTCAACTCCATTTCTGACTGGGAAACAAACACTAGCTCGCCTTACGAAAAACACATTCTGCTTTTGAGAAAAGACCACTCTTCTACTCTACTGTGTTTAGTATACAGCCAGAAGAGTGAGCTTGCTCAGAACAAAAGAAATGTGCTTCCTACACACGAGCCAAATCTAGTTCAACTCTGCTTAGGAAACTGACAAGAACAGTAGATCCTCTTCAGTCCAATACACTGTACATGCTGGGAACAGACGGCAGTGCAACTTGCCCTGTGTATGACAAGGGGAGCATAATAGTGACTCCTCTTACCAGAAAACAACTCTTGCTCGTAGGACCAGAAACTGCATGTGTTTCAACTCCATTTAAGATTGGGAAAAAAACGCTAGCTCGCCTTACAAGAAACACACTCTGCATTTGAGAAAAGAGCACTCTTCTACTCTACTGTGTTTCCTATAGGGCCAGAACAGTGAGCTTGCTCAGAACAAAAGAACTGTGCTTCCTACACACAGGGGCCATATCTAGTTCAACTCTGCTTAGGAAACTGCCAAGAACAGTAGCTCCTCTTCAGTCCAATACACTGTACATTCTGGGAACAGACGCCAGTGCTCCTTTTCCTGTGTATGACAATGGGAGCACAATAGTGACTCTTCTTACCAGAAAACAACTCTTGCTCGTAGGACCAGAAACTGCATGGGATTCAACTCCATTTCGGACTGGGGAACAAACACTAGCTCGCCTTACGAGAAACACACTCTGCTTTTGAGAAAAGAGAACTCTTCTACTCCACTGTGTTTCCCAAGATGTCCGAACAGTGACTGTGCTCAGAACAAAAGAACTGTGCTTCCTACACACACGTGCCATATCTAGTTCAACTCTGCTTATGAAACTGACAAGAACAGTATCTCCTCTTCAGTCCAATACACTGTACTTGCTGGAAACAAACGCGAGTGCTATTTGCACTGCGTATGAAAATGGGAGCGCAGCCGGGCGGTGGTGGCTCACGCCTTTAATCCCAGCACTTGGGAGGCAGAGCCAGGCGGATCTCTGTGAGTTCGAGGCCAGCCTGGGCTACCAAGTGAGTTCCAGGAGAGGCGCAAAGCTACACAGAGAAACCCTGTCTCGAAAAACCAAAAAAAAAAAAAAAAAAAAAGAAAAAAGAAAATGGGAGCGCAATAGTGACTCTTCTTACCAGAAAACAACTCTTGATCCTAGGACCAGAAACTGCATGTGATTCAACTCCATTTAGGACTGGGAAACAAACGCTAGCTCGCCTTTCAAGAAACACACTCTGCTTTTGAGAAAACAGCACGCTTCTACTCTACTGTGTTTCCTATAGGGCCAGAAAAGTGAACATTCTCAGAACAAAAGAACTGTGCTTCCTACACACGGGCCATATCTGGTTCAATTTTTCTTAGGAAACTGACAAGAACACTAGATCCTCTTCAGTCCAATACACTTTACTTGCTGGGAACAGACAACAGTGCTATTTGTCATGTGTATGGCAATGGCAGCGCAATAGTGACTCTTCTTACCAGACAACAACTCTTGCTCGTAGGACCAGAAACTGCATGTGATTCAACTCCATTTAAGACCGGGAAACAAATGCTAGCTCGCCTTACAAGAAAAACACTCTGCTTTTGAGAAAAGAGCACTCTTCTACTCTACTGTGTTTCCTAAGGGGTCCAAACAGTGAGCTTGCTCAGAACAAAACAACTGTGCTTCCTACACACACGGACCATATCTAGTTCAACTCTACTTAGGAAACTGACAAGAACAGTAGCTCCTCTTCAGTCCAATATACTGTAATTGCTGGGAACAGACGCGAGTGCTATTTACACTGGGTATGGCAATGGGAGCGCAATAGTGACTTTCCTTACCAGAAAACAACTCTTGCTCGTAGGACCAGAAACTGCATGTGATTCAACTCCATTTAGGACTGGGAAACAAACGCTAGCTCACCTTTCAAGAAACACACTCTGCTTTAAAGAAAAGAGCACTCTTCTACTCTACTGTGTTTCCTATGGGGTCCGAACAGTGAGATTGCTCAGAACAAAAGAACTGTGCTTCCAACACACACGGGCCATATCTAGTTCAACTCTGCTTAGGAAACTGACAATAACAATAGCTCCTCTTCAGTCCTATCCACTGTACTTGCTGGAAACAGACGCGAGTGCTATTTGCACTGTGTAATGCAATGGGAGCGCAATAGTGACTTTCCTTACCAGAAAAAAACTCTTGCTCGTAGGACCAGAAACTGCATGGGATTCAACTTCATTTCTGACTGGGAAACAAACACTAGCTTGCCTTACAAGAAACACACTCTACTTTTGAGACAAGAGCACTCTTCTACTCTACTGTTTTTCCTATGGGGTGTGAACAGTGAGCTTGCTCAGAACAAAAGAACTGTGCTTCCTACACACACGGGCCATATCTACTTCAACTCTGCCTAGGAAACTGACAAGAACAGTAGATCCTATTCAGTCCAATACACTGTAATTGGTGGGAACAGACGCAAGTGCTATTTGCACTGTGTATGGCAAAGGGAACACAATAGTGACTCTTCTTACCAGAAAACAACTCTTGCTTGTAGGACCAGAAACTGCATGTGACTCAACTCCTTTTAGGACTGGGAAACAAACGCTAGCTCGCCTTACAAGAAACACACTCTGCTTTTGAGAAAGGAGCACTCTTCTTCTCTACTGTGTTTCCTATAGGGCCAGAACAGAGAGCTTGCTCAGAACAAAAGAACTGTGCTTCCTACACACAGGGGCCATATGTAGTTCAACTCTGCTTAGGAACCTGACAAGAACAGTAGCTCTTCTTCAGTCCAATACACTGTTCATGCTGGGAAAAAATGTCAGTACTATTTGCCCTGTTTGCGACAATCGGAGCACAATAGTGACTCTTCTTACCAGAAAACAACTATTGCTCGTAGGACCAGAAACTGCATGGGATTCAACTCCATTTAGGACTGGGAAACAAACGCTTGCTCGCCTTATGAGAAACACACTCTGCTTTTGAGAAAAGAGCACTCTTCTACTCTACTGTGTTTCCTATAGGGCCAGAACAGTGAGCTGGCTCAGAACAAAAGAACTGTGCTTCCTACACACACAGGCCTGATCTAGTTCAACTCTGCTTAGGAAACTGACAAGAACAGTAGCTCCTCTTTAGTCCAATACACTGTACTTGCTGAGAAGAGACGCGAGTGCTATTTGCTCTGTGTACGGCAATGGGAGCACAATAGTTACTCTTCTTAACAGAAAACAACTCTTGCTCGTAGGACCAGAAACTGCATGTGATTCAACTCCATTTAGGACTGGGAAACAAACGCTAGCTCATCTTACGAGAAACACACTCTGCTTTTGAGAAAAGAGCACTCTTCTACTCTACTGTGTTTCCTATGGTTTTCGAACAGTGAGCTTGCTCAGAACAAAAGAACTGGGCTTCCTACACACATGGGCCACATCTAGTTCAACTCTGCTTAGGAAACTGACAAGAACAGTAGCTCCCCTTCAGTCCAATACACTGCAATTGCTGGGAACAGACGCGAGTGCTATTTGAACTGTGTATGGCAATGGGAGCGCAATAGTGACTCTTCTTACCAGAAAACAACTCTTGCTCTTAGGACCAGAAACTGCATGGGATTCAACTCCATTTAGGACTGGGAAACAAACACTAGCTCGCCTTACAAGAAACACACTCTGCTTTTGAGAAAAGAGCACTCTTCTACTCTCCTGTGTTTCCTATAGGGCCAGAACAGAGAGCTTGCTCAGAACAAAAGAACTGTGCTTCCTAAACTATTGGCCATATCTACTTCAATTCTGCTTAGGAAACTGACAAGAACTGTAGATCCTCTTCAGGCCAATACACTGTACATGGTGGGAACAGACGCCAGTGCTATTTGCACTCTGTATGACAATGGGAGCACAATAGTGACTCTTCTTACCAGAAAACAACTCTTGCTCGTAGGACCAGAAACTGCATGGGATTCAACTCCATTTAGTACTGGGAAACAAACGCTAGCTTGCCTTACAAGAAACACTCTCTGCTTTTGAGAAAAGAGCACGCTTCTACTCTACTGTCTTTCCTATAGGGAAAGAACAGTGAGCTTGCTAGGAACAAAAGAACTGTGCTTCCTAGACACACGGGCCATATCTAGTTCAACTCTGCTTAGGAAACTGACAAGAACAGTAGCTCCTCTTCAGTCCGTACACTGCTCTCGCTGGGAACAGACGCGAGTGCTATTTGAACTGTGTATGGCAATGGGAGCGCAATAGTGACTCTTCTTACCAGAAAACAATCTTGCTCGTAGGACCAAAAACTTCATGTGACTCAACTCCATTTAGGACTGGGAAATAAACGCGAGCTTGCCTTACAAGAAACACACTCTGCTTTAGAGAAAAGAGCACTCGTTTACGCTACTGTGTTTCCTATAGGGCCAGAACAGTGAGCTTGCTCAGAACAAAAGAACTGTGCTTCCTACACACACGGGCCATATCTAGTTCAACTCTGCTTAGGAAACTGACAAGAACAGTATCTCCTCTTCAG
Organism: Peromyscus eremicus; assembly: GCF_949786415.1. Lineage (NCBI taxonomy): Eukaryota > Metazoa > Chordata > Mammalia > Rodentia > Cricetidae > Peromyscus > Peromyscus eremicus. The sequence continues at coordinate 51,343 of NW_026735477.1, read as the reverse complement.
TCCGATACACTGTACTTGCTGGGAACACACGCGAGTGCTTTTGCACTGTATATGGCAATGGGAGCACAATAGTGACTTTCCTTACCAGAAAATAATTCTTGCTCGTAGGACCAGGAACTGCATGTGATTCAACTCCATTTAGGACTGGGAAACAAATGCTAACTCGCCTTACAAGAAACACACTCTGCTTTTGAGAAAAGAGCACTCTGCTACTCTACTGTGTTTCCTATACGGCCAGAACAGTGAGCTTGCTCAGAACAAAAGAACTGTGCTTCCTACACACACGAGCCATATCTAGTTCAATTCTGCTTAGGAAACTGACAAGAACAGTAGCTCCTCTTCAGTCCAACACACTGAACTTGCTGGGAACAGACGCGAGTGCTATTTGCACTTTGTATGGAAATGGGAGCACAATAGTGACTTTCCTTACCAGAAAACAACTCTTGCTCGTAGGACCAGAAACTGCATGTGATTCAACTCCATTTAGGACTGGGAAACAAACGCTAGCTCGCCTTACAAGAAACACACTCTGCTTTTGAGAAAAGAGCACTCTTCTACTCTACTGTGTTTCCTATGGGGTCCGTAGAGTGAGCTTGCTCAGAACAAAAGAACTGTAGTTCCTACACCCACGGCATATCTACTTCAATTCTGCTTAGGAAACTGACAAGAACAGTAGCTCCTCTTCAGTCCAATATACTGTACTTGCTGAGAAGAAACGCGAGTGCTATTTGCTCTGTGTACGGCAATGGGAGCACAATAGTGACTCTTCTTACCAGAAAATAAGTCTTGCTCATAGGACCAGAAACTGCATGTGATTCAACTCCATTTAGGACTGGGAAACAAGTGCTAGCTCATCTTACAAGAAACACACTCTGCTTTTGAGAAAAGAGCACTCTTCTACTCTCCTGTGTTTCCTATGGTGTCCGAACAGTGAGCTTGCTCAGAACAAAAGAACTGGGCTTCCTACCCACGTGGGCCATATCTAGTTCAACTCTGATTAGGAAACTGACAAGAACAGTAGCTCCTCTCAGTCCAATACACTGTACTTGCTGGGAAAAGACGCGTGTGCTATTTGAACTGTGTATGGCAAAGGGAGCTCAATAGTGACTCTTCTTACCAGAAAACAACTCTTGCTCATAGTTCCAGAAACTGCATGGGATTAAACTCCATTTCTGACTGTGAAACAAACACTAGCTCGCCTTACAAAAAACACACTATGCTCTTGAGAAAAGAGCACCCTTCTACTCTACTGTGTTTCCTATAGGGCCAGAACATAGAGCTTGCTCAGAACAAAAGAACTGTGCTTCCTACACACACGGGCCATATCTCGTTTAACTCTGCTTAGGAAACTCACAAGAACAGTAGCTCCTCTTCAGTCCAATACACTGTACTTACTGGGAACAGACGCCAGTGCTATTTGCACTGTGTATGGAATTGGGAGCACAATAGTGACTTTCCTTACCAGAAAACAACTCTTGCTCGTAGGACCAGAAACTGCATGGGATTCAACTCCATTTAGGACTGGGAAGCAAACGCTAGCTCTCCTTACAAGAAACACACTCTGCTTTTGAGAAAAAAGCACTCTTCTACTCTACTGTGTTTCCTATAGGGGCAGAACAGTAAGCTTGCTCAGAACAAAAGAACTGTGCTTCCTACACAGACGGGCCATATCTAGTTCAACTCTGCTTAGGACCTGACAAGAACAGTAGATCCTCCTCATTCCAATACACTGTACTTGCTGGGAACAGATGCCAGTGCTATTTGTCCTGTGTATGGCAATGGCAGCGCAATAGTGACTCTTCTTACCAGAAAACAACTCTTGCTCGTAGGACCAAAAACTGCATGGGATTCAACTCCATTTAGGACTGGGAAACAAACGCTAGCTCGCCTTCCAAGAAACACACTCTGCTTTTGAGAAAAGAGCACTCTTATACTCTACTGTGTTTTCTATGGGGTCCAAACATTGAGCTTGCTCAGAACAAAAGAACTGTGCTTCCTACACACACGGACCATATGTAGTTCAACTCTGCTTAGGAAACTGACAAGAAAAGTAGCTCCAATTCAGTCCAATACACTGTAATTGCTGGGAACAGACGCGAGTGCTATTTGCACTGTGTATGGCAATGGGAGCGCAATAGTGACTTTCCTTACCAGAAAACAAATCTTGCTCGTAGGACTGTAAACTGCCTGTGATTGAACTCCATTTAGGACTAGGAAACAAACGCTAGATTGCCTTACAAGAAACACACTCTGCTTTTGAGAAAAGAGCACTCTTCTACTCTAAACTGTTTCCTATGGGGTCCGAACAGTGAACATGCTCAGAACAAAAAAACTGTGCTTCCTACACACACCAACATACCTAGTTCAATTATGCCTAGGAACCTGACAAGAACACTAGATCCTCTTCAGTCCAATACACTTTACTTGCTGGGAACAGACAACAGTGCTATTTGTCCTGTGTATGGCAATGGCAGCGCAATAGTGACTCTTCTTACCAGAAAACAACTCTTGCTCCTAAGAACAGAACCTGCATGTGATTCAACTCCATTTAGGACTGGGAAACAAACGCTAGCTCGCCTTACAAGAAACACACTCTGCTTTTGAGAAAAGAGCACTCTTCTACTCTACTGTGTTTCCTATGGGGTCCGTAGAGTGAGCTTGCTCAGAACAAAAGAACTGTAGTTCCTACACCCACGGCATATCTACTTCAATTCTGCTTAGGAAACTGACAAGAACAGTAGCTCCTCTTCAGTCCAATATACTGTACTTGCTGAGAAGAAACGCGAGTGCTATTTGCTCTGTGTACGGCAATGGGAGCACAATAGTGACTCTTCTTACCAGAAAATAAGTCTTGCTCATAGGACCAGAAACTGCATGTGATTCAACTCCATTTAGGACTGGGAAACAAGTGCTAGCTCATCTTACAAGAAACACACTCTGCTTTTGAGAAAAGAGCACTCTTCTACTCTCCTGTGTTTCCTATGGTGTCCGAACAGTGAGCTTGCTCAGAACAAAAGAACTGGGCTTCCTACCCACGTGGGCCATATCTAGTTCAACTCTGATTAGGAAACTGACAAGAACAGTAGCTCCTCTCAGTCCAATACACTGTACTTGCTGGGAAAAGACGCGTGTGCTATTTGAACTGTGTATGGCAAAGGGAGCTCAATAGTGACTCTTCTTACCAGAAAACAACTCTTGCTCATAGTTCCAGAAACTGCATGGGATTAAACTCCATTTCTGACTGTGAAACAAACACTAGCTCGCCTTACAAAAAACACACTATGCTCTTGAGAAAAGAGCACCCTTCTACTCTACTGTGTTTCCTATAGGGCCAGAACATAGAGCTTGCTCAGAACAAAAGAACTGTGCTTCCTACACACATGGGCCATATCTCGTTTAACTCTGCTTAGGAAACTCACAAGAACAGTAGCTCCTCTTCAGTCCAATACACTGTACTTACTGGGAACAGACGCCAGTGCTATTTGCACTGTGTATGGAATTGGGAGCACAATAGTGACTTTCCTTACCAGAAAACAACTCTTGCTCGTAGGACCAGAAACTGCATGGGATTCAACTCCATTTAGGACTGGGAAGCAAACGCTAGCTCTCCTTACAAGAAACACACTCTGCTTTTGAGAAAAAAGCACTCTTCTACTCTACTGTGTTTCCTATAGGGGCAGAACAGTAAGCTTGCTCAGAACAAAAGAACTGTGCTTCCTACACAGACGGGCCATATCTAGTTCAACTCTGCTTAGGACCTGACAAGAACAGTAGATCCTCCTCATTCCAATACACTGTACTTGCTGGGAACAGATGCCAGTGCTATTTGTCCTGTGTATGGCAATGGCAGCGCAATAGTGACTCTTCTTACCAGAAAACAACTCTTGCTCGTAGGACCAAAAACTGCATGGGATTCAACTCCATTTAGGACTGGGAAACAAACGCTAGCTCGCCTTCCAAGAAACACACTCTGCTTTTGAGAAAAGAGCACTCTTATACTCTACTGTGTTTTCTATGGGGTCCAAACATTGAGCTTGCTCAGAACAAAAGAACTGTGCTTCCTACACACACGGACCATATGTAGTTCAACTCTGCTTAGGAAACTGACAAGAAAAGTAGCTCCAATTCAGTCCAATACACTGTAATTGCTGGGAACAGACGCGAGTGCTATTTGCACTGTGTATGGCAATGGGAGCGCAATAGTGACTTTCCTTACCAGAAAACAAATCTTGCTCGTAGGACTGTAAACTGCCTGTGATTGAACTCCATTTAGGACTAGGAAACAAACGCTAGATTGCCTTACAAGAAACACACTCTGCTTTTGAGAAAAGAGCACTCTTCTACTCTAAACTGTTTCCTATGGGGTCCGAACAGTGAACATGCTCAGAACAAAAAAACTGTGCTTCCTACACACACCAACATACCTAGTTCAATTATGCCTAGGAACCTGACAAGAACACTAGATCCTCTTCAGTCCAATACACTTTACTTGCTGGGAACAGACAACAGTGCTATTTGTCCTGTGTATGGCAATGGCAGCGCAATAGTGACTCTTCTTACCAGAAAACAACTCTTGCTCCTAAGAACAGAACCTGCATGTGATTCAACTCCATTTAAGACCGGGAAACAAACGCTAGCTCGCCTTACAAGACAAACAATCTGCTTTTGAGAAAAGAGCACTCTTCTACTCTACTGTGTTTCCTATGGGGTCCAAACAGTGAGCTTGCTCAGAACAAAACAACTGTGCTTCCTACACACACGGTCCATATCTAGTTCAATTCTGCTTAGGAAAATGAAAAGAACAGTAGCTCCTCTTCAGTCCAATACACTGTACTTGCTGGGAACAGACGCGAGTGCTATTTGCGCTGTGTAGGGCAATTGGAGCGCAATAGTGACTCTCTTACCAAAAAACAAATCTTGCTCATAGGACCAAAAACTCCATGTGATTCAACTCCATTTAGGACTGGGAAACAAACGCTAGCTCGCCTTACAAAAAACACACTCTGCTTTAGAGTAAAGAGCAGTCTTCTACTCTACTGTGTTTCCTATAGGGCCAGAACAGTGAGCTTGCTCAGAACAAAAGAACTGTGCTTCCTACACACACGGGCCATATCTAGTTCAACTCTGCTTAGGAAACTGAAAAGAACAGTAGATCATCTTCAGTCCAATACACTGTACTTGCTGGGAACAGACGCGAGTGCTATTTACACTGTGTATGGCAATGGGAGCGCAATAGTGACTTTCCTTACCAGAAAACAACTCTTGTTCATAGGACCAGAAACTGCATGTGATTCAACTCCATTTAGGACTGGGAAACAAACGCTAGCTCGCCTTACAAGAAACACACTCTGCTTTTGAGAAAAGAGCAATCTTCTACTCTACTGTGTTTCCTAGGGGTCCGAACAGTGAGCTTGCTCAGAACAAAAGAAATGTGCTTCCTACACACGGGCCATATCTAGTTCAACTCTGCTTAGGAAATGAAAAGAAAAGTAACTCCTCTTCAGTGCAATACACTGTACATGCTGGGAACAGATGCCAGTGCTACTTGCCCTGTGTATGACAATGGGAGCACAATAGTGACTCTTCTTACCAGGAAACAACTATTGCTCGTAGGACCAGAGAATGTATGTGATTCAACTCCATTTAAGATTGGGAAACAAACGCTAGCTCGCCTTACAAGAAACACACTCTGCTTTTGAGAAAAGAGCACTCTTCTACTCTACTGTGTTTCCTATAGGGCCAGAACAGTAGCTTGCTCACAACAAAAGAACAGTGCATCCTACATACAGGGGACATATCTAGTTCAATTCTGCTTAGGAAACTGACAAAAACAGTAGAACCTTTTCTGTCCAATACACTGTACATGCTGGGAACAGACGCCAGTGCTATTTGTACTGTGTATGGCAATGGGAGCAAAATAGTGTCTCTTCTTACCAGAAAACAACTCTTGCTCGTAGAACCAAAAACTGCATGTGACTCAACTCCATTTAGGACTGGGAAACAAACGCTACCTCACCTTACATGAAACACACTCTGCTTTTCAGAAAAGAGAACTCTTCTACTCTACTGTGTTTCCTATAGGGCCAGAACAGTGAGCTTGCTCAGAAAAAAAGAACTGTGCTTCCTACACACACGAGCCATATCTAGTTCACTTCTGCTTAGGAAACTGACAAGAACAGTAGAACCTCTTCAGTCCATTACACTGTACATGCTGGGAACAGACGCCAGTGCTATTTGCCTTGTGAATGACAATGGGAGCGCAATAGTGACTCTTCTTACCAGAAAACAACTCTTGCTCGTAGGACCAGAAACTGCATGGGATTCAACTCCATTTAGGACTGGGAAACAAATGCTAGCTTGCCTTACAAGAAACACACTCTGCTTTTGAGAAAAGAGCACACTTTACTCTACTGTGTTTCCTATAGGGCCAGAACAGTGAGCTTGCTCAGAACAAAAGAACTGTGCTTCTTACACACACGGGCCATATCTAGTTCAACTCTGCTTAGGAAACTGACAAGAACAATAGCTCCTCTTCAGTCCTATCCACTGTACTTGCTGGGAACAGACGCGAGTGCTATTTGAACTGTGTAATGCAATGGGAGCGCAATTATGACTTTCCTTACCAGAAAAAAAACTCTTGCTCGTAGGACCAGAAACTGCATGGAATTCAACTTCATTTTTGACTGGGAAACAAACACTAGCTCGCCTTACAAGAAACACACTCTAATTTTGAGAAAAGAGCACTCTTCTACTCTACTGTGTTTCCTATGGGGTCTGAACAGTGAGCTTGCTCAGAACAAAAGAACTGTGCTTCCTACACACATGGGCCATATGTACTTCAACTCTCCCTAGGAAACTAACAAGAACAGTAGGTCCTCTTCAGTCCAATACACAGTACTTGCTGGGAACAGACGCAAGTGCTATTTGCACTGTGTATGGCAAAGGGAGCACGTTAGTGACTCTTCTTACCAAAAAACAACTCTTGCTTGTAGGATCAGAAACTGCATGTGACTCAACTCCATTTAGGACTGGGAAACAAACGCTAGCTCGCCTTACAAGAAACACACTCTGCTTTTGAGAAAAGAGCACTTTTCTTCTCTACTGTGTTTCCTATAGGGCCAGAACAGAGAGCTTGCTCAGAACAAGAGAACTGTGCTTCCTACACAGAGGGGCCATATGTAGTTCAACTCTGCTTAGGAACCTGACAAGAACAGTAGCTCTTCTTCAGTCCAATACACTGTACATGCTGGGAAAAGATGCCAGTGCTATTTGCCCTGTGTGTGACAATCGGAGCACAACAGTGACTCTTCTTACGAGAAAACAACTATTGCTCGTAGGACCAGAAACTGCATGTGATTCAACTCCATTTAGGACTGGGAAACAAACGCTAGCTCGCCTTAAAAGAAACACACTCTGCTTTTGAGAAAAGAGCACTCTTATTCTCTAGTGTGTTTCCTATAGGGCCAGAACAGAGAGCTTGCTCAGAACAAAAGAACTGTGCTTCCTACACATACGGCCATAAATAGTTCAATTCTGCTTAGGAAACTGACAAGAACAGTAGAACCTCTTCAGTCCAATACACTGTACATGCTGGAAACAGACGCCAGTGCTATTTGTCCTGTCTATGACAATGGGAATGCAATAGCAACTCTTCTTACCAGAAAACAACTCTTGGACGTATACCAGAAACTGCATGTGATTCAACTCCATTTAGGACTGGGAAACAAACGCTAGCTCGCCTTATAAGAAACACACTCTACTTTTGAGAAAAGAGCACTCTTCTACTCTACTGTGTTTCCTATAGGGCCAGAACAGTGAGCTTGCTCAGAACAAAAGAACTTTGCTTCCTGCACACACGGGCCATATCTAGTTCAACTCTGCTTAGGAAACTGACAAGAACAGTAGCTCCTCTTCAGTCCAATACACTGTACTTGCTGAGAACAGATGCGAGTGCTATTGGCTCTGTGTATGGCAATGAGAGCACTATAGTGACTCTTCTTAACAGAAAACAACTCTTGCTCGTAGGACCAGAAACTGCATGTGATTCAACTCCATTTAGGACTGGGAAATAAACGCTAGCTCGCCTTACAAGAAACACACTCTGCTTTTGAGAAAAGAGCACTTTTCTTCTCTACTGTGTTTCCTATAGGGCCAGAACAGAGAGCTTGCTCAGAACAAAAGAACTGTGCTTCCTACACAGAGGGGCCATATTTAGTTCAACTCTGCTTAGGAACCTGACAAGAACAGTAGCTCTTCTTCAGTCCAATACACTGTACATGCTGGGAAAAGATGCCAGTGCTATTTGCCCTGTGTGTGACAATCGGAGCACAACAGTGACTCTTCTTACCAGAAAACAACTATTGCTCGTAGGACCAGAAACTGCATGTGATTCAACTCCATTTAGGACTGGGAAACAAACGCTAGCTCGCCTTACAAGAAACACACTCTGCTTTTGAGAAAAGAGCACTCTTATTCTCTAGTGTGTTTCCTATAGGGCCAGAACAGAGAGCTTGCTCAGAACAAAAGAACTGTGCTTCCTACACATACGGCCATAAATAGTTCAATTCTGCTTAGGAAACTGACAAGAACAGTAGAACCTCTTCAGTCCATTACACTGTACATGCTGGAAACAGACGCCAGTGCTATTTGCCCTGTCTATGACAATGGGAATGCAATAGCAACTCTTCTTACCAGAAAACAACTCTTGGACGTATACCAGAAACTGCATGTGATTCAACTCCATTTAGGACTGGGAAACAAACGCTAGCTCGCCTTATAAGAAACACACTCTACTTTTGAGAAAAGAGCACTCTTCTACTCTACTGTGTTTCCTATAGGGCCAGAACAGTGAGCTTGCTCAGAACAAAAGAACTTTGCTTCCTGCACACACGGGCCATATCTAGTTCAACTCTGCTTAGGAAACTGACAAGAACAGTAGCTCCTCTTCAGTCCAATACACTGTACTTGCTGAGAACAGACGCGAGTGCTATTGGCTCTGTGTATGGCAATGAGAGCACAATAGTGACTCTTCTTAACAGAAAACAACTCTTGCTCGTAGGACCAGAAACTGCATGTGATTCAACTCCATTTAGGACTGGGAAACAAACGCTAGCTCGCCTTACAAGAAACACACTCTGCTTTTGAGAAAAGAGCACTCTTCTACTCTACTGAGTTTCCTATGGGGTCCAAACAGTGAGCTTGCTCAGAACAAAAGTACTGTGCTACCTACACACACGGACCATATATAGTTCAACTCTGCTTAGGAAACTGACAAGAAGAGTAGGTCCTATTCAGTGCAATACACTGTACTTGCTGGGAACAGACGCCAGTGCTATTTGCACTGTGTATGGCAATTGGAGCACAATAGTGACTCTTCTTACCAGAAAACAACTCCTGCTCGTAGGACCAAAAACTGCATGTGACTCAACTCCATTTAGGACTGGGAAACAAACACGAGCTTGCCTTACACGAAACACTCTGCTTTAGATAAAAGAGCACTCTTTTACTCTACTGTGTTTCCTATAGGGCCATAAGAGTGAGCTGGCTCAGAACAAAAGAACTGTGCTTCCTACACACACGGGCCATATCTAGTTCAACACTGCTTAGGAAAATACAAGAACAGTAGCTCCTCTTCATCCAATACACTGTACTTGCTGGGAACAGACGCGAGTGCTTTTGCACTGTGTATGGCAATGGGAGCGCAATTGTGACTTTCCTTACCAGAAAATAACTCTGGCTCGTAGGACCAGAAACTGCATGTGATTCAACTCCATTTAGGACTGGGAAACAAATGCTAACTCGCCTTACAAGAAACACACTCTGCTTTTGAGAAAAGAGCACTCATCTACTCTACTGTGTTTCCTATAGGGCCAGAACAGTGAGCTTGCTCAGAACAAAAGAACTGTGTTTCCTTCACACAGGGGCCATATCTAGGTCAACTCTGCTTAGGAAACTGACAAGAACAGTAGCTCCTCTTCAGTCCAATACACTGTACATGCTAGGAACAGATGCCAGTGCTATTTGCCCTGTGTATGACAATGGGGAGCGCAACAGTGACTCTTCTTACCAGAAAACAACTCTTGCTCTTAGGGCCAGAAACTGCATGTGATTCAACTCCATTTAGGACTGGGAAACAAACAGTAGCTCACCTTACAAAAAATACACTCTGCTTTTGAGAAAAGAGCACTTTTCTTCTCTACTGTGTTTCCTATAGGGCCAGAATAGAGAGCTTGCTCAGAACAAAAGAACTGTGTTTCCTTCACACAGGGGCCATATCTAGGTCAACTCTGCTTAGGAAACTGACAAGAACAGTAGCTCCTCTTCAGTCCGATTCACTGTAAATGCTGGGAACAGACGCCAGTGCTATTTTCCCTGTGTATGAAAATGGAAGCACAATAGTGACTCTTCTTACCAGAAAACAACTGTTGCTCGTAGGACCAGAAACTGCGTGTGAATCAACTCCATTTAGGACTGGGAAACAAATGCTAGCTTGCCTTACAAGAAACACACTCTGCTTTTGAGAAAAGAGCACTCTTCTACTCTACTGTGTTTTTTATGGTGTCTGAAGAGTGAGCTTGCTCAGAACAAAAGAACTGTGCTTCCTAAACAGACGGGCCATATCTAGTTCATTTTTGCTTAGGAAACTGACAAGAACAGTATATCCTCTTCAGTCCAATTCACTGCACATGCTGGGAACAGAAGCCAGTGCTATTTGCCCTGCATATGACAATAAGAGCGCAATAGTGACTCTCCTTACCATAAAACAACTCTTGCTCGTAGGACCAGAAAGTGCTTGAGATTCAACTCCATTTAGAACTGGGAAACAAACTCTAGCTCGCCTTACAAGAAACACACTCTGCTTTTGAGAAAAGAGCACTCTTCTACTCTACTGTGTTTCCTATGGGGTCCGAACAGTGAGCTTGCTCAGAACAAAAGAACTGTGCTTCCTACACACACGGCCCATATCTAGTTCAACTCTGCTTTGTAAACTGACAAGAACAGTAGCTCCTCTTCAGTCCAATACACTGTACTTGCTGGGAACAGACACGAGTGCTATTTGCACTGTGTATGGCAATGGGAACTCAATAGTGACTCTTCTTACCAGAAAAAAACTCTGGCTCCTAGGACCGGAAACTGCATATGATTCAACTCCATTTAGGACTGGGAAACAAACGCTAGTTCGCCTTACAAGAAACACACTCTCTTTTGACCAAAGAGCACTCTTCTACTCTACCGTGTTTCCTATGGGGTCCAAACAGTGAGCTTGCTCAGAACAAAAGAACTGTGCTTCCTCCACACACGGGCTATATCTAGTTCAACTCTGCTTTGGAAACTGACAAGAACAGTAGCTCCTCTTTAGTTCAATAAACTGTACTTGCTGTTAACAGATGCGAGTGCTTTTTGCACTGTGTATGGCAATGGGAGCACTATAGTGACTTTCTTTACCAGAAAACAACTCTTGATCGTAGGACCAGAAACTGCATGTGATCCAACTCCATTTAGTACTGGGAAACAATCGTTAGCTCGCCTTACAAGAAACACACTCTGCTTTTGAGAAAAGGGCACTCATCTACTCTACTGTGTTTCCTATTGGGTCCGAACAGTGAGCTTGCTCAGAACAAAAGAACTGTGCTTCCTACACACACGGGCCATATCTAGTTCAATTCTGGTTAGGAACCTGACAAGAACAGTAGATCCTCTTCAGTCCAATACACTGTACTTACTGGAAAGAGACTCCAGTGCTATTTGCCCTGTGTATGACAATGGGAGCACAATAGTGACTCTTCTTACGAGAAAACAATTCTTGCTCATAGTACAAGAAACTGCATGTGATTCAACTCCATTTAGGACTGGGAAACAAATGCTAGCTCGTCTTAAAAGAAACACACTCTGCTTTTGAGAAAAGAGCATTCTTCTACTCTACTTTGTTTCCTATGGTGTCCAAACAGTGAGCTTGCTCAGAACAAAAGAACTGTGCTTCCTACACACACGGGCCATATCTAGTTCAATTCTGCTTAGGAAACTGAGTAGAACAGTAGATCCTCTTCAGTCCAAATCACTTTACATGCTGGGAACAGACGCCAGTGCTATTTGCCCTGTGTATGACAATGGGAGCGCAATAGTGACTCTTCTTACCAGAAAACAACTCTTGCTCTTAAGACCAGATACTGCATGTGATTCAACTCCATTTAGGACTGGGAAACAAACGCTAGTTTGCCTTACAGGAAAAACACTCTCTTTTGACCAAAGAGCACTCTTCTACTCTACCGTGTTTCCTATGGGGTCTGAACAGTGAGCTTGCTCAGAACAAAAGAACTGTGCTTCCTACACACACGGGCTATATCTAGTTCAACTCTGCTTTGGAAACTGACAATAACAGTAGCTCCTCTTCAGTCCAATACACTATACTTGCTGGGAACAGACGCGAGTGCTATTTGCACTGTGTATGGCAATGGGAGCGGAATAGTTACTCTTCTTGCCAGAAAAAAAACTCTTGCTCATAGGACCAGAAACTGCATGGCCTTCAACTCCATTTCTGACTGGGAAACAACCACTAGCTCGCCTTTCAAGAAACACACTCTGCTTATGAGAAAAGAGCACTCTTCTGCTCTACTGTGTTTCCTATGGGGTCCGAATAGTGAGCTTGCTCAGAACAAAAGAACTGTGCTTCCTACACACACGGGCCATATCTAGTTCAACTCTGCTTAGGAAACTGACAGGAATAGTAGTTCCTCTTCAGTCAGATATACTGTACTTGCTGGGAAGAGACGCAAGTGCTATTTGCACTGTGTATGGCAATGGGAGCACAATAGTGACTTTCTTTACCAGAAAACAACTCTTACTCTTAGGACCAGAAACTGCATGTGATTCAACACCATTTAGGACTGGGAAACAATCACTATCTCGCCTTACAAGAAACACACTCTGCTTTTGAGAAAAGAGCACTCTTCTACTCTACTGTGTTTCCTATGGTGTCCGAACAGTGAGCTTGCTCAGAACAAAAGAACTGTGCTTCCTACACACACGGGCCATATCTAGTTCAACTCTGCTTAGGAAACTGACAAAAACAATAGCTTCTGTTCAGTCCAATACACTGTACTTGCTGGGAACAGACGCGAGTGCTATTTGAACTGTGTATGGCAATGGGTGCACAATAGTGACTTTCTTTACCAGAAAACAACTCTTACTCGTAGGACCAGAAACTGCATGTGATTCAACACCATTTAGGACTGGGAAACAATCACTATCTCGCCTTACAAGAAACACACTCTGCTTTTGAGAAAAGAGCACTCTTCTACTCTACTGTGTTTCCTAAGGTGTCCGAACAGTGAGCTTGCTCAGAACAAAAGAACTGTGCTTCCTACACACACGGCCCATATCTAGTTCAATTCTGCTTAGGAAACTGATTAGAACAGTAGATCCTCTTCAGTCCAATACACTTTACATGCTGGGAACAGACGCCAGTGCTATTTGCCCTGTGTATGACAATGGGAACACAATAGTTACTCTTCTTACCAGAAAACAACTCTTGCTCTAAAGACCATATACTGCATGTGATTCAACTCCATTTAAGACTGGGAAACAAACGCTAGTTCGCCTTACAAGAAACACACTCTCTTTTGACCAAAGAGCACTCTTCTACTCTACCGTGTTTCCTATGGGGTCCGAACAGTGAGCTTGCTCAGAACAAATGAACTGTGCTTCCTACACACACGGGCTATATCTAGTTAAACTCTGCTTTGGAAACTGACAAGAACAGTAGCTCCTCTTCAGTCCAATACACTGTCCTTGCTGGAAACAGACTCCAGTGCTATTTGCCCTAGGTATGACAATGGGAGCACAATAGTGACTCTTCTTACCAGAAAACAATTCTTGCTCATAGGACAAGAAACTGCATGTGATTCAACTCCATTTAGGACTGGGAAACAAACGCTAGCTCGCCTTACAAGAAACACACTCTGCTTTTGAGAAAAGACCATTCTTCTACTCTACTGTGTTTCCTATGGTGTCCAAACAGTGAGCTTGCTCAGAACAAAAGAACTGTGCTTCCTACACACATGGGCCATATCTAGTTCAACTCTCCTTAGGTTACTGACAAGAACAGTAGCTCCTCTTCAGTCCAATACAGTGTAATTGCTGGGAACAGGCGCCAGTGCTATTTGCACTGTGTATGGCAATGGGAGCGCAATAGTGACTTTCCTTACCAGAAAACAACTATTGCTCATAGGACAAGAAACTGCATGTATTCAACTCCATTTAGGACTGGGAAACAAACTCTAGCTCGCCTTACAAGAAACACACTCTGCTTTTGAGAAAAGAGCACACTTCTACTCTACTGTGTTTCCTATGTGGTCCGAACAGTGAGCTGGCTCAGAACAAAAGAACTGTGCTTCCTACACACGGAACATATCTAGTTCAACTCTGCTTAGGAAACTGACAAGAACAGTAGCTAATCTTCAGTCCAATACACTGTACTTGCTGGGAACAGACACGAGTGCTATTTGTACTGTGTATGGAAATGGGAGCGCAATAGTGACTCTTCTTACCAGAAAACAACTCTAGCTCGTAGGACCAGAAACTGCATGAGATTCAACTCCATTTAGGACTGGGAAACAAACGCTAGCTCGCCTTACAAGAAACACACTTTGCTTTTGAGAAAAGGGCACTCGTTTACTCTATTGTGTTTCCTATGGGGTCCGAACAGTGAGCTTGCTCAGAACAAAAGAACTGTGCTTCCTACACACACGGGCCATATCTAGTTCAACTCTGCTTAGGAAACTGACAAGAACAGTAGCTCCTCTTCAGTCCAATACACTGTACCAGCTGGGAACAGATGCGAGTGCTATTTGCACTGTGTATGGCAATGGGAGCACAATAGTGACTTTCCTTACCAGAGAACAACTCTTGCTCGTAGGACCAAAAACTGTTGTGATTCAACTCCATTTAGGACTGGGAAACAAACGCTAGCTTGCCTTATAAGAAACAAACTCTGCTTTTGAGAAAAGAGCACACTTCTACTCTACTGTGTTTCCTATAAGGTCCAAACAGTGAGCTTGCTCACAACAAAAGAACTGTGCTTCCTACACACACGGGCCATATCTAGTTCAACTCTGCTTAGGAAACTGACAAGAACAGTAGCTCCTCTTCAGTCCAATACACTGTACTTGTGGGAACAGACGCGAGTGCTATTTGCACTGTGTATTTCAATGGGAGCGCAATAGTGACTCTTCTTACCAGAAAACAACTCTTGCTCATAGGACCAAAAACTGTTGTGATTCAACTCCATTTAGGACTGGGAAACAAATGCTACCTCGCCTTACAGGAAACACACTCTGCTTTTGAGATAACAGCACTCTTCTACTCTACTGTGTTTCCTATGGGGTCCGAACAGTGAGCTTGCTCAGAACAAAAGAACTGTGCTTCCTACACACACGGGCCATATCTAGTTCAACTCTGCTTAGGAAACTGGCGAGAACAGTAGCTCCTTCTCAGTCCAATACACTGTACTTGCTATGAACAGAGGCGAGGGCTATTTGTAATGTGTGTGACAATGGGAGCGCAATAGTGACTCTTCTTACCAGAAAAAAACTCTTGCTCGTAGGACCAGAAACTTCATGTGATTCAACTCCATTTAGGACTGGGAAACAAATGCTAGTTCGCCTTACATGAAACACACTCTCTTTTGACCAAAGAGCACTCTTCTACTCTACCGTGTTTCCTATGGGGTCCGAACAGTGAGCTTGCTCAGAACAAAAGAACTGTGCTTCTTCCACACACGGGCTATATCTAGTTCAACTCTGCTTTGGAAACTGACAAGAACAGTAGCTCCTCTTCAGTTCAATAAACTGTACTTGCTGTTAACAGACACGAGTGCTATTTGCACTGTGTATGGCAATGGGAGCACAATAGTGACTTTCTTTACCAGAAACAATTCTTGCTCGTAGGACCAGAAACTGCATGTGATCCAACTCCATTTAGGATGGGAAACAAACGCTAGCTCGCCTTACAAGAAACACACTCTGCTTTTGAGAAAAGGGCACTCATCTACTCTACTGTGTTTCCTATTGGGTCCGAACAGTGAGCTTGCTCAGAACAAAAGAACTGTGCTTCCTACACACATGGGCCATATCTAGTTCAACTCTGCTTAGGTTACTGACAAGAACAGTAGCTCCTCTTCAGTCCAATACACTGTACTTGCTGGAAAGAGACGCCAGTGTTATTTGCACTGTGTATGCAATGGGAGGGCAATAGTGACTTTCCTTACCAGAAAACAACTCTTGCTCATAGGACAAGAAACTGCATGTATTCAACTCCATTTAGAACTGGAAACAAACTCTAGCTCGCCTTACAAGAAACACACTCTGCTTTTGAGAAAAGAGCACTCTTCTACTCTACTGTGTTTCCTATGTGGTCCGAACAGTGAGCTTGCTCAGAACAAAAGAACTGTGCTTCCTACACACACAGGCCATATCTAGTTCAACTCTGCTTAGGAAACTGACAAGAACAGTAGCTAATCTTCAGTCCAATACACTGTACTTGCTGGGAACAGACACGAGTGCTGTTTGCGCTGTGTATGTCAATGGGAGCGCAATATGACTCTTCTTACCAGAAAACAACTCTAGCTCGTAGGACCAGAAACTGCATGAGATTCAACTCCATTTAGGACTGGGAAACAAACGCTAGCTCGCCTTACAAGAAACACACTCTGCTTTTGAGAAAAGGGCACTCTTTTACTCTACTGTGTTTCCTATGGGGTCCGAACAGTGAGCTTGCTCAGAACAAAAGAACTGTGCTTCCTACACACAGGGGCCATATCTAGTTCAACTCTGCTTAGGAAACTGACAAGAACAGTAGCTCCTTCTCAGTCCAATACACTGTACTTGCTATGAACAGAGGCGAGGGCTATATGTAATGTGTTTGGCAATGGGAGCGCAATAGTGACTCTTCTTACCAGAAAACATCTCTTGCTCGTAGGACCAAAAACTGCATGTGACTCAACTTCATTTAAAACTGGGAAACAAATGCTAGTTCGCCTTACCAGAAACACACTCTCTTTTGACCAAAGAGGAGTCTTCTACTCTACTGTGTTTCCTATGGGGTCGGAACAGTGAGCTTGCTCAGAACAAAAGAACTGTGCTTCCTACACACACGGGCCATATCTAGTTCAACTCTGCTTTGGAAACTGACAAGAACAGTAGCTCCTTTTCAGTCCAATACACTGTACTTCCTGGGAACAGACGCGCGTGCTATTTGCACTGTGTATGGCAATGGGAGCTCAATAGTGACTCTTCTTGCCAGAAAAAAAACTCTTGCTCGTAGGACCAGAAACTGCATGACATTCAACTCCATTTCTGACTGGGAAACAACCACTAGGTCACCTTTCAAGAAACACACTCTGCTTTTGAGAAAAGAGCACTCTTCTACTCTACTGTGTTTCCAATGGGGTCCGAACAGTGAGCTTGCTGAGAACAAAAGAACTGTGCTTCCTACACACACGGGCCATATCTAGTTCAACTCTGCTTAGGAAACTGACAAGAACAGTAGCTCCTCTTCAGTTCAATAAACTGTACTTGCTGTTAACAGATGCCAGTGCTATTTGCACTGTGTGTGGCAATGGGAGCACAATAGTGACTTTCTTTAGCAGAAAACAACTCTTGCACGTAGGACCAGAAACTGCATGTGATTCAACTCCATTTAGGACTGGGAAACAAATGCTACCTAGCCTTACAAGAAACACACTGTGCTTTTGAGAAAAGGGCACTCATCTACTCTACTGTGTTTCCTATTGGGTCCGAACAGTCAGCTTGCTCAGAACAAAAGAACTGTGCTTCCTACACACACGGCCATATCTAGTTCAATTCTGCTTAGGAACCTGACAAGAACAGTAGATCCTCTTCAGTCCAATACACTGTACTTACTGGAAAGAGACTCCAGTGCTATTTGCCCTGTGTATGACAATGGGAGCACAATAGTGACTCTTCTTACCAGAAAACAATTCTTGCTCATAGTACAAGAAACTGCATGTGATTCAACTCCATTTAGGACTGGGAAACAAACGCTAGCTCGTCTTAAAAGAAACACACTCTGCTTTTGAGAAAAGAGCATTCTTCTACTCTACTTTGTTTCCTATGGGGTCCAAACAGTGAGCTTGCTCAGAACAAAAGAACTGTGCCTCCTACACACATGGGCCATATCTATTTCAACTCTGCTTAGGTTACTGACAAGAACAGTAGCTCCTCTTCAGTCCAATACACTGTACTTGCTGGGAACAGACGCCAGTGCTATTTGCACTGTGTATGGCAATGGGAGCACAATAGTGACTTTCCTTACCAGAAAACAACTCTTTTTCGTAGGACTAGAAACTGCATGTATTCAACTCCATTTAGGACTGGGAAACAAACGCTAGCTCGCATTACAAGAAAAACACGCTGCTTTGGAGAAAAGAGCACTCTTCTACTCTACTGTGTTTCCTATGTGGTCCGAACAGTGAGCTTGCTCAGAACAAAAGAACTGTGCTTCCTACACACACGGGCCATATCTAATTCAACTCTGCTTAGGAAACTGACAAGAACAGTAGCTAATCTTTGTCCAATACACTGTACTTGCGGGGAACAGACACGAGTGCTGTTTGCACTGTGTATGGCTATAGGAGCACAATAGTGACTCTTCTTACCAGAAAAAAACTCTAGCTCGTAGGACCAGAAACTGCATGTGACTCAACTCCATTTTGAACTGGGAAACAAACGCTAGCTCTCCTTACAAGAAACACACTCTGCTTTTGAGAAAAGAGCACTCTTCTACTCTACGGTGTTTCCTATAGGGCCAGAATAGTGAGCTTGCTCAGAACAAAAGAACTGTGCTTCCTACACACAGGGGCAATATCTAGTTCAATTCTGCTTAGGAAACTGACTAGAACAGTATGTCCTCTTCAGTCCAATACACTTTACATGCTGGGAACAGACGCCAGTGCTATTTGCCCTGTGTATGACAATGGGAGCGCAATAGTGACTCTTCTTACCTGAAAACAACTCTTGCTCTTAAGACCAGATACTGCATGTGATTCAACTCTATTTAGGACTGGGAAACAAACGCTAGTTTGCCTTACAAGAAACACACTCTCTTTTGACCAAAGAGTACTCTTCTACTCTACCGTGTTTCCTTTGGGGTCCGAACAGTGAGCTTGCTCAGAAAGAAAGAACTGTGCTTCCTACACACACGGGCTATATCTAGTTCTACTCTGCTTTGGAAACTGACAATAACAGTAGCTCCTCTTCAGTCCAATACACTGTACTTGCTGGGAACAGACGCGAGTGCTATTTGCACTGTGTATGGCAATGGGAGCTGAATAGTTACTCTTCTTGCCAGAAAAAAAACTCTTGCTCATAGGACCAGAAACTGCATGGCCTTCAACTCCATTTCTGACTGGGAAACAACCACTAACTCGCCTTTCAAGAAACACACTCTGCTTATGAGAAAAGAGCACTCTTCTACTCTACTGTGTTTCCTAAGGGGTCCGAATAGTGAGCTTGCTCAGAACAAAAGAACTGTGCTTCCTACACACAGGGGCCATATCTAGTTCAACTCTGCTTAAGAAACTGACAGGAATAGTAGCTCCTCTTCAGTCAGATATACTGTACTTGCTGGGAAGAGACGCGAGTGCTATTTGCACTGTGTATGGCAATGGGAGCACAATAGTGACTTTCTTTACCAGAAAACAACTCTTACTAATAGGACCAGAAACTGCATGTGATTCAACACCATTTAGGACTGGGAAACAATCGTTATCTCGCCTTACAAGAAACACACTCTGCTTTTGAGAAAAGAGCACTCTTCTACTCTACTGTGTTTACTATGGTGTCCGAACAGTGAGCTTGCTCAGAACAAAAGAACTGTGCTTCCTACACACACGGGCCATATCTAGTTCAACTCTGCTTAGGAAACTGACAAGAACAGTAGCTCCTCTTCAGTCCAATACACTGTACTTGCTGGGAACAGACGCGAGTGCTATTTGCACTGTGTATGGCAATGGGAGCTGAAGAGTTACTCTTCTTGCCAGAAAAAAAAACTCTTGCTCATAGGACCAGAAACTGCATGGCCTTCAACTCCATTTCTGACTGGGAAACAACCACTAACTCGCCTTTCAAGAAACACACTCTGCTTATGAGAAAAGAGCACTCTTCTACTCTACTGTGTTTCCTATGTGGTCCGAATAGTGAGCTTGCTCAGAACAAAAGAACTGTGCTTCCTACACACAGGGGCCATATCTAGTTCAACTCTGCTTAGGAAACTGACAGGAATAGTAGCTCCTCTTCAGTCAGATATACTGTACTTGCTGGGAACAGACGCGAGTGCTATTTGCACTGTGTATGGCAATGGGAGCACAATAGTGACTTTCTTTACCAGAAAACAACTCTTACTCGTAGGACCAGAAACTGCATGTGATTCAACACCATTTAGGACTGGGAAACAATCGCTATCTCGCCTTACAAGAAACACACTCTGCTTTTGAGAAAAGAACACTCTTCTACTCTACTGTGTTTCCTATGGTGTCCGAACAGTGAGCTTGCTCAGAACAAAAGAACTGTGCTTCCTACACACACGGGCCATATCTAGTTCAACTCTGCTTAGGAACCTGACAAGAACAGTAGCTCCTCTTCAGTCCAATACACTGTACTTGCTGGGAACAGACGCGAGTGCTATTTGTACTGTGTATGGCAATGGGAGCACAATAGTGACTCTTCTTACCAGAAAACAACTCTTGCTCATAGGACCGAAAATTGTATGTGACTCAACTCCATTTAGAACTGGGAAACAAATGCTAGCTCGCCTTACAGGAAACACACTCTGCTTTTGAAAAAAGAGCACTCTTCTACTTTACGGTGTTTCTTATAGGGCCAGAACAGTGAGCTTGCTCAGAACAAAAGAACTGTGCTTCCTTCACACACGGGCCATATCTAGTTCAATTCTGCTCAGGAAACTGACAAGAACAGTAGATCCGCTTCAGTCCAATACACTGTACATGCTGGGAAGAAACGCCAGTGCTATTTGCCCTGTGTATGACAATGTGAGCACAATAGTGACTCTTCTTACCAGAAAACAACTCTTGCTCGTAGGACCAGAAAGTGCATGTGATTCAACTCCATTTAGGACTGGGAAAGAAATGCTAGTTCGCCTTACAAGAAACACACTCTCTTTTGACAAAAGAGCACTCTTCTACTCTAATGTGTTTCCTATGGGGTCTGAAAAGTGAGCTTACTCAGAACAAACGAACTGTGCTTCAAACACACACGGGCTATATCTAGTTAAACTCTGCTTTGGAAACTGACAAGAACAGTAGCTCCTCTTCAGTCCAATACACTGTCCTTGCTGGGAACAGACGCCAGTGCTATTTGCACTATGTATGGCAATGGGAGCACAATAGTGACTTTCCTTACCAGAAAACAACTATTGCTCATAGGACAAGAAGCTGCATGTATTCAACTCCATTTAGGACTGGAAAACAAACTCTAGCTCGCCTTACAAGAAACACACTCTGCTTTTGAGAAAAGAGCACTCTTCTACTCTACTGTGTTTCCTATGTGGTCCGAACAGTGAGCTGGCTCAGAACAAAAGAACTGTGCTTCCTACACACACCGGCCATATCTAGTTCAACTCTGCTTAGGAAACTGACAAGAACAGTAGCTAATCTTCAGTCCAATACACTGTACTTGCTGGGAATAGACACGAGTGCTATTTGTACTGTGTATGGCAATGGGAGCACAATAGTGACTCTTCTTACCAGAAAACAACTCTAGCTCGTAGGACCAGAAACTGCATGAGACTCAACTCCATTTAGGACTGGGAAACAAACGCTAGCTCGCCTTATAAGAAACACACTCTGCTTTTGAGAAAAGGGCACTCGTTTACTCTACTGTGTTTCCTATGGGGTCCGAACAGTGAGCTTGCTCAGAACAAAAGAACTGTGCTTCCTACAAACAGGGGCCATATCGAGTTCAACTCTGCTTAGGAAACTGACAAGAACAGTAGCTGCTCTTCAGTCCAATACACTGCACCAGCCCGGAACAGACGCGAGTGCTATTTGCACTGTGTATGGCAATGGGAGCGCAATAGTGACTTTCCTTACCAGAGAACAACTCTTGAACGTAGGACCAGAAACTTCATGTGATCCAACTCCATTTAGGGTTGGGAAACAATTGCTAGCTCACCTTACAAGAAACACACTCTGCTTTTGAGAAAAGGGCACTCATCTACTCTACTGTGTTTCCTATTGGGTCCGAACAATGAGCTTGCTCAGAACAAAAGAACTGTGCTTCCGACACACACGGCCATATCTAGTTCAATTCTGCTTAGGAACCTGACAAGAACATTAGATCCTCTTCAGTCCAATACACTGTACTTGCTGGGAACAGACGCGAGTGCTATTTGGCCTGTGTATGACAATGGGAGCAAATAGTGACTCTTCTTACCAGAAAACAATTCTTGCTCATAGGACAAGAAACTTCATGTGATTCAACTCCATTTAGGACTGGGAAACAAACGCTAGCTCGCCTTACAAGAAACACACTCTGCTTTTGAGAAAAGACCATTCTTCTACTCTACTGTGTTTCCTATGGGGTCCAAACAGTGAGCTTGCTCAGAACAAAAGAACTGTGCTTCCAACACACACGGGCCATATCTAGTTCAACTCTGCTAAGGAAACTGACAAGAACAGTAGCTCCTCTTCAGTCCAATACACTGTACTTGCTGGGAACAGACGCGAGTGCTATTTGCACTATGTATGGCAATGGGAGCGCAATAGTGACTCTTCTTACCAGAAAATAACTCTTGCTCATAGGACCAAAAACTGTTGTGATTCAACTCCATTTAGGACTGGGAAACAAATGCTAGCTCGCCTTACAGGAAACACACTCTGCTTTTGAGATAAGAGCACTCTTCTACTCTACTGTGTTTCCTATGGGGTGTGAACAGTGAGCTTGCTCAGAACAAAAGAACTGTGCTTCCTACACACACGGGCCATATCTAGTTCAACTCTGCTTAGGAAACTGACAAGAACAGTAGCTCCTCTTCAGTCCGATACCCTGTACTTGCTGGGAACAGAAGCGGGTGCTATTTGCGCTGTGTATGTCAATGGGAGCGCAATAGTGACTTTCCTTACCAGAGAACAACTCCTGCTAGCAGGACCAGAAACTGCATGTGGTTCAAATCCATTTAGGACTGGGAAATAAACGCTTGCCCGTCTTATGAGAAACACACTCTGCTTTTGAGAAAAGAGCACTCTTTTACCCTACTGTGTTTCCTATGGGGTCCGAACAGTGAGCTTGCTCAGAACAAAAGAAATGTGCTTCTTACACACACAGGCCATATCTAGTTCAACTCTGCTTAGGAAACTGACAAGATCAGTAGCTCCTCTTCAGTCCAATACACTGTACTTGCTGGGAACAGACGCGAATGCTATTTGCACTGTGTATGGCAATGGGAGCTCAATAGTGACTCTTCTTACCAGAAAACAACTCTTGCTCGTAGGACAGGAAAATGCATGGGATTCAACTCCATTTAGGACAGGGAAACAAATGCTAGCTCGCCTTACAGGAAACACACTCTGCTTTGGTAAAAGAGCACTCTTCTACTCTACTGTGTATCCTATGGAATCTGAACAGTGAGCTTGCTCAGAACAAAACAACTGTGCTTCCTACACACACGGGCCATATCTAGTTCATTTCTGTTTAGGAAACTGACAAGAACAGTAGATCCTCTTCAGTCCAATTCACTGTACATGCTGGGAACAGACGCCAGTGCTATTTTCCCTGTGTATGACAATGGAAGCGCAATAGTGACTCTTCTTACCAGAAAACAACTCTTGCTCGTAGGACCAGAAACTGCATGTGACTCAACTCCATTTAGGACTGGGGAACAAACGCTAGTTCACCTTACATAAAACACACTCTCTTTTGACCAAAGAGCACTCTTATACCCTACTGTGTTTCCTATGTGGTCCGAACAGTGAGCTTTCTCAGAACAAAAGAACTGTACTTTCTACACACACGGACCATATCTAGTTCAACTCTGCTTAGGAAACTGACAAGAACAGTAGCTAATCTTCAGTCCAATACACTGTGCTTGCTGGGCACAAACACGAGTACGATTTGCACTTTGTATGGCAATGGGAGCACAATAGTGACTCTTCTTACCAGAAAAAAACTCTAGCTCGTAGGACCAGAAACTGCATGAGATTCAACTCCATTTTGGACTAGGAAACAAACGCTAGCTCGCCTTACAAGAAACACACTCTGCTTTTGAGAAAAGGGCACTCTTTTACTCTACTGTGTTTCCTATGGGGTCCGAAGAGTGAGCTTGCTCAGAACAAAAGAACTGTGCTTCCTACACACACAGGCCATATCTAGTTCAACTCTGCTTAGGAAACTGACAAGAACAGTAGCTCCTCTTCAGTCCAATACACTGTACTTGTGGGAACAGACGCGAGTGCTATTTGCACTGTGTATGGCAATGGGAGCGCAATAGTGACTTTCCTTACCAGAGAACAACTCTTGCTCTTACGACCAGAAACTGCTTGTGATTCAACTCCATTTAGGACTGGGAAACAATCGCTAGCTCGCCTTACAGGAAACACAATCTGCTTTTGAGAAAAGAGCACTCTTCTACTCTACAGTGTTTCCTATGGGGTCCGAAGAGTGAGCTTGCTCAGAACAAAAGAACTGTGCTTCCTACACACACGGGCCATATCTAGTTCAACTCTGCTTAGGAAACTGGCGAGAACAGTAGCTCCTTCTCAGTCCAATACACTGTACTTGCTATGAACAGAGGCGAGGGCTATTTGTAATGTGTGTGACAATGGGAGCGCAATAGTGACTCTTCTTACCAGAAAAAACTCTTGCTCCTAGGACCAGAAAGTGCATGTGATTCAACTGCATTTAGGACTGGGAAACAAACTCTAGCTCGCCTTACAAGAAACACACTCTGCTTTTGAGAAAAGAACATTCTTCTACTATACAGTATTTCCTATGGGGTCTGAACAGTGAGCTTGCTCACAACAAAGAACTGTGTTTCCTACACACATGGGCCATATCTAGTTCAACTCTGCTTAGGAAACTGACAAGAACAGTAGCTCCTCTTCAGTTCAATAAACTGTACTTGCTGTTAACAGATGCGAGTGCTATTTGCACTGTGTATGTCAATGGGAGCACAATAGTGACTTTCTTTACCAGAAAACAATTCTAGCTCGTAGGACCAGAACCTGCATGTGATTCAACTCCATTTATTGCTGGGAAACAATCGCTATCTTGCCTTACAAGAAACACACTCTGCATTTGAGTAAAGAGCACTCTTCTACTCTACTGTGTTTCCTATGGGGTCCGAACAGTGAGCTTGCTCAGAACAAAAGAACTGTGCTTCCTACAAACAAGGGCCATATCTAGTTCAATTCTTCTTAGGAAACTGACAAGAACAGTAGATCTGCTTCAGTCCAATACACTGTACATGCTGGGAAGGAACGCCAGTACTATTTGCCCTGTGTATGACAATGGGAGCACAATAGTGTCTCTTCTAAACAGAAAACAACTCTTGCTCGTAGGACCAGAAAGTGCATGTGATTCAACTCCTTTTAGGACTGGGAAACAAATGCTAGCTCGCCTTACAAGAAACACACTCTGCTTTTGAGAAAAGAGCACTCTTTTACTCTACTGTGTTTCCTATGGGGTCCGAACAGTGAGCTTGCTCAAAACAAAGAACTGTTTTTCCTACACACATGGGCCATATCTAGTTCAACTCTGCTTAGGAAACTGACAAGAACAGTAGGTCCTCTTCAGTCCGTTACCCTGTATATGCTGGGAACAGAAGCGGGTACTATTTGCACTGTGTATGGCAATGGGAGCACAATAGTGACTTTCCTTACCAGAGAACAACTCTTGCTAGTAGGACCAGAAACTGCTTGTGGTTCAACTCCATTTAGGACTGAGAAACAAACGCTAGCTCGCCTTATGAGAAACCCACTCTGCTTTTGAGAAAAGAGCACTCTTTTACTCTACTGTGTTTCATATGGGGTCCGAACAGTGAGCTTGCTCACAACAAAAGAACTGTGCTTCCTACACACACGGGCCATATCTAATTCAACTCTGCTTAGGAAACTGACAAGATCAGTAGCTTCTCTTCAGTCCAATACATTGTACTTGCTGGGAACAGACGCGAATGCTATTTGCACTGTGTATGGCAATGGGAGCTCAATAGTGTCTCTTCTTACTAGAAAAAAACTCTTGCTGGTAGGACAGGAAACTGCATGGGATTCAACTCCATTTAGGATGGGGAAACAAACGCTAGCTCGCCTTTCAAGAAACACACTCTGCTTTTTAGAAAAGATCACTCTTCTACTCTACTGTGTTTCTTATAGGGCCAGAAGAGTGAGCTTGCTCAGAACAAAAGAACTGTGCTTCCTGCACACACGGACCATATCTAGTTCAACTCTGCTTAGGAAACTGACAA
Organism: Peromyscus eremicus; assembly: GCF_949786415.1. Lineage (NCBI taxonomy): Eukaryota > Metazoa > Chordata > Mammalia > Rodentia > Cricetidae > Peromyscus > Peromyscus eremicus. Next base: position 24,850 of record NW_026735477.1, on the reverse strand, counting down.
GAACAGTAGATCCTCTTCAGTCCAATACACTGTACTTTCTTGGATCAGACGCGAGTGCTATTTGCACAGTGTATGGCAATTGGAGCGCAATAGTGACTCTTCGTAACAGAAAACAACTCTTGCTCGTAGCACCAAAAACTGCATGGGACTTAACTCCATTGATGACTGGGAAACAAACGCGAGCTTTCCTTACAGGAAACACACTCTGCTTTTGAGAAAAGAGCACTCTTCAACTCTACTGTGTTTCCTATAGGGCCAGAACAGTGAGCTTGCTCAGAACAAAAGAACTGTGCTTCCTACACACAGGGGCCAAATCTAGTTCAACTCTGCTTAGGAAACTGAGAAGAACAGTAGCTCCTGTTCAGTCAGATATACTGTACTTGCAGGGAACAGACGCGAGAGCTATTTGCATTGTGTATGGCAATGGGAGCACAATAGTGACTTTCCTTACCAGAGAACAACTCTTGCTCCTAGGACCAGAAACTGCATGTGATTCAACTCCATTTAGGACTGGCAAACAAACGCTAGCTCGCCTTACAAGAAACAAACTCTGCTTTTGAGAAAAGAGCACTCTTCTACTATATTGTGTTTCCTATGGGGTCCGAACAGTGAGCTTGCTCACAACAAAAGAACTGTGCTTCCTACACACACGGGCCATATCTAGTTCAACTCTGCTTAGGAAACTGACAAGAACAGTAGCTAATCTTCAGTCCAATACACTGTGCTTGCTGGGCACAAACACGAGTACGATTTGCACTTTGTATGGCAATGGGAGCACAATAGTGACTCTTCTTACCAGAAAAAAACTCTAGCTCGTAGGACCAGAAACTGCATGAGATTCAACTCCATTTTGGACTAGGAAACAAACGCTAGCTCGCCTTACAAGAAACACGCTCTGCTTTTGAGAAAAGGGCACTCTTTTACTCTACTGTGTTTCCTATGGGGTCCGAAGAGTGAGCTTGCTCAGAACAAAAGAACTGTGCTTCCTACACACACAGGCCATATCTAGTTCAACTCTGCTTAGGAAACTGACAAGAACAGTAGCTCCTCTTCAGTCCAATACACTGTACTTGTGGGAACAGACGCGAGTGCTATTTGCACTGTGTATGGCAATGGGAGCGCAATAGTGACTTTCCTTACCAGAGAACAACTCTTGCTCTTACGACCAGAAACTGCTTGTGATTCAACTCCATTTAGGACTGGGAAACAATCGCTAGCTCGCCTTACAGGAAACACAATCTGCTTTTGAGAAAAGAGCACTCTTCTACTCTACAGTGTTTCCTATGGGGTCCGAAGAGTGAGCTTGCTCAGAACAAAAGAACTGTGCTTCCTACACACACGGGCCATATCTAGTTCAACTCTGCTTAGGAAACTGGCGAGAACAGTAGCTCCTTCTCAGTCCAATACACTGTACTTGCTATGAACAGAGGCGAGGGCTATTTGTAATGTGTGTGACAATGGGAGCGCAATAGTGACTCTTCTTACCAGAAAAAACTCTTGCTCCTAGGACCAGAAAGTGCATGTGATTCAACTGCATTTAGGACTGGGAAACAAACTCTAGCTCGCCTTACAAGAAACACACTCTGCTTTTGAGAAAAGAACATTCTTCTACTATACAGTATTTCCTATGGGGTCTGAACAGTGAGCTTGCTCACAACAAAGAACTGTGTTTCCTACACACATGGGCCATATCTAGTTCAACTCTGCTTAGGAAACTGACAAGAACAGTAGCTCCTCTTCAGTTCAATAAACTGTACTTGCTGTTAACAGATGCGAGTGCTATTTGCACTGTGTATGTCAATGGGAGCACAATAGTGACTTTCTTTACCAGAAAACAATTCTAGCTCGTAGGACCAGAACCTGCATGTGATTCAACTCCATTTATTGCTGGGAAACAATCGCTATCTCGCCTTACAAGAAACACACTCTGCATTTGAGTAAAGAGCACTCTTCTACTCTACTGTGTTTCCTATGGGGTCCGAACAGTGAGCTTGCTCAGAACAAAAGAACTGTGCTTCCTACAAACAAGGGCCATATCTAGTTCAATTCTTCTTAGGAAACTGACAAGAACAGTAGATCTGCTTCAGTCCAATACACTGTACATGCTGGGAAGGAACGCCAGTACTATTTGCCCTGTGTATGACAATGGGAGCACAATAGTGTCTCTTCTAAACAGAAAACAACTCTTGCTCGTAGGACCAGAAAGTGCATGTGATTCAACTCCATTTAGGACTGGGAAACAAATGCTAGCTCGCCTTACAAGAAACACACTCTGCTTTTGAGAAAAGAGCACTCTTTTACTCTACTGTGTTTCCTATGGGGTCCGAACAGTGAGCTTGCTCAAAACAAAGAACTGTTTTTCCTACACACATGGGCCATATCTAGTTCAACTCTGCTTAGGAAACTGACAAGAACAGTAGGTCCTCTTCAGTCCGTTACCCTGTATATGCTGGGAACAGAAGCGGGTACTATTTGCACTGTGTATGGCAATGGGAGCACAATAGTGACTTTCCTTACCAGAGAACAACTCTTGCTAGTAGGACCAGAAACTGCTTGTGGTTCAACTCCATTTAGGACTGAGAAACAAACGCTAGCTCGCCTTATGAGAAACCCACTCTGCTTTTGAGAAAAGAGCACTCTTTTACTCTACTGTGTTTCATATGGGGTCCGAACAGTGAGCTTGCTCACAACAAAAGAACTGTGCTTCCTACACACACGGGCCATATCTAATTCAACTCTGCTTAGGAAACTGACAAGATCAGTAGCTTCTCTTCAGTCCAATACATTGTACTTGCTGGGAACAGACGCGAATGCTATTTGCACTGTGTATGGCAATGGGAGCTCAATAGTGTCTCTTCTTACTAGAAAAAAACTCTTGCTGGTAGGACAGGAAACTGCATGGGATTCAACTCCATTTAGGATGGGGAAACAAACGCTAGCTCGCCTTTCAAGAAACACACTCTGCTTTTTAGAAAAGATCACTCTTCTACTCTACTGTGTTTCTTATAGGGCCAGAAGAGTGAGCTTGCTCAGAACAAAAGAACTGTGCTTCCTGCACACACGGACCATATCTAGTTCAACTCTGCTTAGGAAACTGACAAGAACAGTAGATCCTCTTCAGTCCAATACACTGTACTTTCTTGGATCAGACGCGAGTGCTATTTGCACAGTGTATGGCAATTGGAGCGCAATAGTGACTCTTCGTAACAGAAAACAACTCTTGCTCGTAGCACCAAAAACTGCATGGGACTTAACTCCATTGATGACTGGGAAACAAACGCGAGCTTTCCTTACAGGAAACACACTCTGCTTTTGAGAAAAGAGCACTCTTCAACTCTACTGTGTTTCCTATAGGGCCAGAACAGTGAGCTTGCTCAGAACAAAAGAACTGTGCTTCCTACACACAGGGGCCAAATCTAGTTCAACTCTGCTTAGGAAACTGAGAAGAACAGTAGCTCCTCTTCAGTCAGATATACTGTACTTGCAGGGAACAGACGCGAGAGCTATTTGCATTGTGTATGGCAATGGGAGCACAATAGTGACTTTCCTTACCAGAGAACAACTCTTGCTCCTAGGACCAGAAACTGCATGTGATTCAACTCCATTTAGGACTGGCAAACAAACGCTAGCTCGCCTTACAAGAAACAAACTCTGCTTTTGAGAAAAGAGCACTCTTCTACTATATTGTGTTTCCTATGGGGTCCGAACAGTGAGCTTGCTCACAACAAAAGAACTGTGCTTCCTACACACACGGGCCATATCTAGTTCAACTCTGCTTAGGAAACTGACAAGAACAATAGCTTCTCTTCAGTCCAATACACTGTACTTGCTGGGAACAGACGTGAGTGCTATTTGCACTGTGTATGGCAATGGGAGTACAATAGTGACTCTTCTTACCAGAAAACAACTCTTGCTCGTAGGACAAAAAACTGTTGTGATTCAACTCTATTTAAGACTGGGAAACAAATGCTAGCTCGCCTTACAAGAAACACACTCTGCTTTTGAGAAAAGAGCACTCTTCTACTCTACTGTGTTTCCTATGGGGTCAGAACAGTGAGCTTGCTCTGAACAAAAGAACTGTGCTTCCTACACACACGGGCCATATCTAGTTCAACTCTGCTTAGGAAACTGACAAGAACAGTAGCTCCTCTTCAGTCCGATACCCTGTACTTGCTGGGAACAGAAGTGGGTGCTATTTGCACTGTGTATGGCAATGGGAGCGCAATAATGACTTTCCTTACCAGAGAACAACTCTTGCTAGTAGGACCAGAAACTGCTTGTGGTTCAACTCCATTTGGGACTGGGAAAGAAACACTAGCTCGCCTTATGAGAAACACACTCTGCTTTTGAGAAAAGAGCACTCTTTTACTCTACTGTGTTTCCTATGGGGTCCGAACAGTGAGCTTGCTCACAACAAAAAAACTGTGCTTCCTACACACACGGGCCATATCTAATCAACTCTGCTTAGGAAACTGACAAGATCAGTAGCTTCTCTTCAGTCCAATACACTGTACTTGCTGGGAACAGACGCGATGCTATTTGCACTGTGTATGGCAATGGGAGCTCAATAGTGTCTCTTCTTACTAGAAAACAACTCTTGCTTGTAGGACAGGAAACTGCATGGGATTCAACTCCATTTCTGACCGGGAAACAAACACTAGGCCGCCTTAAAAGAAACACACTCTGCTATTGAGAAAAGAGAATTCTTCTACTCTGCTGTGTTTCCTATATGGCCAGAACAGTGAGATTGCTCAGAACAAAAGAACTGTGCTTCCTACATACACGGGCCATATCTACTTCAACTCTGCTTAGGAAACTGACAAGAACAGTAGCTTCTCTTCAGTCCAATACACTGTACTTGCTGGGAACAGATGCGAGTGCTATTTACACTGTGTGGCAAATGGATCGCATTAGTGACTCTTCTAACCACAAAACAACTCTTGCTCGTAGGAACAGAAACTTCATGTGATTCAACTCCATTTCTGACAGGGAAACAAACACTACCTCGCCTTACAAGAAACACACTCTGCTTTTGAGAAAAGAGCACTTTCTACTCTACTGTGTTTCCCTTAATTCCAGAACAGTGAGCTTGCTCAGAACAATAGAACTGTGCTTCCTACACACACGGGCCATATCTATTTCCACTCTGCTTAGGAAACTGACAAGAAGAGGAGCTTCTCTTCAGTCCAATACACTGTACTTGCTGGGAACAGACGCGAGTGCTATTTGCACTGTGTGGCAAATGGATCGCTATAGGTATTCTACTTACCAAAAAACAACTCTTAAGTAGGACCAGAAACTGCATATGATTCAACTCCATTTCTGACTGGGAAACAAACACTAGCTCGCCTTACAAGAAACACACTCTGCTTTTGAGAAAAGAGCACTCTTCTACTCTACTGTGTTTCCTATAGGGCCAGAACAGTGAGCTTGCTCAGAACAAAAGAACTGTGCTTCCTACACACAGGGGCCATATCTATTTCCACTCTGCTTAAGAAACGGACAAGAACAGTAGCTTCTCTTCAGTCCAATACACCATACTTGCTGGCAACAGACGAGAGTGCTATTTGCATTGTGTGGCAAATGAATCACAATAGTGACTCTTCTTAGCAGAAAACAACTCTTGCTCGTAGGACCAAAAACTGCATGTGATTCAACTCCATTTCTGACAGGGAAACAAACACTAGCTCGCCTTACAAGAAAAACACTCTCCTTTTGAGAAAAGAGCACTCTTCTACTCTACTGTGTTTCCTAGAGGGCCAGAACGGTGAGCTTGCTCAAAACAAAAAACGGTGCTTACTACACACACAAGCCATATCTAATTCAACTCTGCTTAGGAAACTGACAAGAACAGTAGCTTCTCTTCAGTCCAATACACTGTACTTGCTGGGAACAAACACGAGTGCTATTTGCACTGTGTATGGCAATGGGAGCACAATAGTGACTCTTCTTACTAGAAAACAACTCTTGTTCGTAGGACCAGAAACTGCATGTGATTCAAATCCATTTCTGACTGGGAAACAAACACTAGCTGGCCTTACAAGAAATACACTCTGCTTTTGAGAAAAGAGCACTCTTCTACTCTACTGTGTTTCCTATATGGCCAGAACAGTGAGCTTGCTCAGAACAAAAGTACTGTGCTTCCTACACACAAGGACCATATCTACATCAACTCTGCTTAGGAAACTGACAAGAACAGTAGATTATCTTCAGTCCAATACACTGTACTTCCTGGGAACAGATGCGAGTGCTACTTGCACTGTGTATGGCAATTGGAACGCAATAATGACTCTTCTTACTAGAAAACAACTTTTGCTCGTAGGACCAGAAACTGCATGTGATTCAACTCCGTTTCTGACTGGGAAACAAACAGTAGCTCCCCTACAAGAAACACACTCTGCTTTTGAGAAAAGAGCACTCTTCTACTCTACTGTGTTTCCTAAAGGGCCAGAAAAGTGAGCTTGCTCAAACAAAACAACTGTGCTTCCTACACACACGGGCCATATCTACTTCAACTCTGCTTAGGAAACTGACAAGAACAGTAGCCTCTCTTCAGTCCAATACACTGTACTTGCTGGGAACAGACGCGAGTGCTATTTGCACTGTGTGGAAAATGGATCGCATTAGTGACTCTTCTAACCAGAAAACAACTCTTGCTCGTAGGACCAGAAACTGCATGGGATTCAACTCCATTTAGGACTGGGAAACAAACGCTAGCTTGCCTTACAAGAAACACACTCTGCTATTGAGAAAAGAGAACTCTTCTACTCTACTGTGTTTCCTATATGGCCAGAACAGTGAGCTTGCTCAGAACAAAAGAACTGTGCTTCCTACACACACGGCCATATCTATTTCCACTCTGCTTAGGAAACTGACAAGAAGGGGAGCTTCTATTCAGTCCAATACACAGTACTTGCTGGGAACAGATGCGAGTGCTATTTGCACTGTGTGGCAAATGGATCGCAATAGTGACTCTACTTACCAGAAAACAACTCTTGCTCATAGGACCAGAAACTGCATGTGATTCAGCTCCATTTCTGACTTGGAAACAAACACTAGCTCGCCTTACAAGAAACACACTCTGCTTTTGAGAAAAGAGCACTTTCTACTCTATTGTGTTTCCTATAGGGCCAGAACGTTGAGCTTGCTCATAACGAAAAAACTGTGCTTCCTACACACACGGGCCATATCTACCTCAACTCTGCATAGGAAAATGACAAAAACAGTAGCATCTCTTCAGTCCAATACACTGTACTTGCTGGAAACAGACGCGAGTGCTATTTGCACTGTGTATGGCAATGGGAGCACAGTAGTGACTCTTCTTACTAGAAAACAACTCTTGCTCGTAGGACCAGAAACTGTATGTGATTCAACTCCATTTCTGACTGGGAAACAAACACTAGCTCGCCTTACAAGAAACACACTCTGCTTTTGAGAAAAGAGCAGTCTTCTACTCTACTGTGTTTCCTATAGGGCCAGAACAGTGAGCTTGCTCAGAACAAAAGAACTGTGCTTCCTAAAAACACGGGCCATTTCTACTTCAACTCTGCTTAGGAAACTGACAAGAACAGTAGATTCTCTTCAGTCTAATACACTGTACTTGCTGGGAACAGATGCGAGTGCTACTTGTACTGTGTATGGCAGTGGGAACGCAATAGAGACTCTTCTTACCAGAAAACAACTCTTGCTCATAAGACCAGAAACTGCATGTGATTCAACTTCGTTTCTGACTGAGAAACAAACACTAGCTCCCCTACAAGAAACACACACTGCTTTTGAGAAAAGAGTACTCTTCTACTCTACTGTGTTTCCTATAGGGCCAGAACAGTGAGCTTGCTCAAAACAAAAGAACAGTGCTTCCTACACACACGGGCCATATCTAGTTCAACTCTGCTTAGGAAACTGACAAGAACAGTAGCTTCTCTTCAGTCCAATACACTGTACTTGCTGGGAACAGACGCAAGTGCTATTTGCACTGTGTATGGCAATGAGAGCACATTAGTGACTCCACTTACCAGAAAAGAACTCTTTCTCGTAGCACCAGAAACTACATGTGATTCAACTCCATTTCTGACTGGGAAACAAATACTAGCTCGCCTTACAAGAAACACACTCTGCTATTGAGAAAAGAGAACTCTTCTACTCTACTGTGTTTCCTATATGGCCAGAACAGTGAGCTTGCTCAGAACAAAAGAACTGTGCTTCCTACACACACGGCCATATCTATTTCCACTCTGCTTAGGAAACTGACAAGAAGAGGAGCTTCTATTCAGTCCAATACACAGTACTTGCTGGGAACAGATGCGAGTGCTATTTGCACTGTGTGGCAAATGGATCGCAATAGTGACTCTACTTACCAGAAAACAACTCTTGCTCATAGGACCAGAAACTGCATGTGATTCAGCTCCATTTCTGACTGGAAAACAAACACTAACTCGCCTTACAAGAAACACACTCTGCTTTTGAGAAAAGAGCACTTTCTACTCTATTGTGTTTCCTATAGGGCCAGAACGTTGAGCTTGCTCATAACGAAAAAACTGTGCTTCCTACACACACGGGCCATATCTACTTCAACTCTGCATAGGAAAATGACAAAAACAGTAGCTTCTCTTCAGTCCAATACACTGTACTTGCTGGAAACAGACGCGAGTGCTATTTGCACTGTGTATGGCAATGGGAGCACAGTAGTGACTCTTCTTACTAGAAAACAACTCTTGCTCGTAGGACCAGAAACTGCATGTGATTCAACTCCATTTCTGACTGGGAAACAAACACTAGCTCGCCTTACAAGAAACACACTCTGCTTTTGAGAAAAGAGCAGTCTTCTACTCTACTGTGTTTCCTATAGGGCCAGAACGTTGAGCTTGCTCATAACAAAAGAACTGTGCTTCCTAAAAACACGGGCCATTTCTACTTCAACTCTGCTTAGGAAACTGACAAGAACAGTAGATTCTCTTCAGTCTAATACACTGTACTTGCTGGGAACAGATGCGAGTGCTACTTGTACTGTGTATGGCAGTGGGAACGCAATAGAGACTCTTCTTACCAGAAAACAACTCTTGCTCATAAGACCAGAAACTGCATGTGATTCAACTCCGTTTCTGACTGAGAAACAAACACTAGCTCCCCTACAAGAAACACACACTGCTTTTGAGAAAAGAGTACTCTTCTACTCTACTGTGTTTCCTATAGGGCCAGAACAGTGAGCTTGCTCAAAACAAAAGAACAGTGCTTCCTACACACACGGGCCATATCTACTTCAACTCTCCTTAGGAAACTGACAAGAACAGTAGCTTCTCTTCAGTCCAATATACTGTACTTGCTGGGAACAGACGCGAGTGCTATTTGCACTGTGTGGCAAATGGTTCGCATTAGTGACTCTTCTAACCAGAAAACAACTCTTGCTCGTAGGACCAGAAACTGCACGTGACTCACCTCCATTTCTGACAGGGAAACAAACACTAGCTCCCCTACAAGAAACACACTCTGCTTTTGAGAAAAGAGCACTTTCTACTCTACTGTGTTTCCTAGAAGACCAGAACAGTGAGCTTGCTCAGAACAAAAGAACTGTGCTTCCTACATACACGGGCCATATCTACTTCAACTCTGCTTAGGAAACTGACAAGAACAGTAGCTTCTCTTCAGTCCAATACACTGTACTTGCTGGGAACAGACGCGAGTGCTATTTGCACTGTGTATGGCAACGGGAGCACAATAGTCACTCTTCTTACCAGAAACTAACTCTTGCTCGTAGGACCAGAAACTGCATGTGATTCAACTCCATTTCTGACTGGGAAATAAACACTAGCTCGCCTTACAAGAAACACACTCTGCTTTTGAGAAAAGAGCACTTTCTACTCTACTGTGTTTCCTATAGGGCCAGAACAGTGAGCTTGCTCAAAACAAAAGAACAGTGCTTCCTACACACATGGGCCATATCTACTTCAACTCTGCTTAGGAAACTGAAAAGAACAGTAGCTTCTCTTCAGTCCAATACACTGTACTTGCTGGGAACAGACGCGAGTGCTATTTGCACTGTGTGGCAAATGAATCGCGTTAGTGACTCTTCTAACCAGAAAACAAATCTTGCTCGTAGGACCAGCAACTGCATGTGATTCAACTCCGTTTCTGACTGGGAAACAAACAGTAGCTCCCCTACAAGAAACACACTCTGCTTTTGAGAAAAGAGCACTCTTCTACTCTACTGTGTTTCCTAAATGGCCAGAAAAGTGAGCTTGCTCAAACAAAACAACTGTGCTTCCTACACACACGGGCCATATCTACTTCAACTCTGCTTAGGAAACTGACAAGAACAGTAGCCTCTCTTCAGTCCAATACACTGTACTTGCTGGGAACAGACGCGAGTGCTATTTGCACTGTGTGGAAAATGGATCGCATTAGTGACTCTTCTAACCAGAAAACAACTCTTGCTCGTAGGACCAGAAACTGCATGTGATTCAACTCCATTTCTGACAGGGAAACAAACACTACCTCACCTTACAAGAAACACACTCTACTTTTGAGAAAAGAGCACTTTCTACTCTACAGTGTTTCCTATAAGGCCAGAACAGTGAGTTTGCTCAGAACAAAAGAACTGTGCTTCCTACACACACGGGCCATATCTACTTCAACTCTGCTTAGGAAACTGACAAGAACAGTAGCTTCTCTTCAGTCCAAAACACTGTACTTGCTGGGAACAGACGCGAGTGCTATTTGCACTGTGTATGGCAATGGGAGCACAATAGTGACTCTTCTTACCAGAAAATAACTCTTGCTCGTAGGACCAGAAACTGCATGTGATTCAACTCCATTTCTGACTGGGAAACAAACACTAGCTCGCCTTACGAGAAAAACACTCTGCTTTTGAGAAAAGAGCAGTCTTCTACTCTACTGTGTTTCCTATAGGGCCAGAACAGTGAGCTTGCTCAGAACAAAAGAACTGTGCTTCCTACACACACGGGCCATATCTACTTTAACTCTGCTTAGGAAACTGACAAGAACAGTAGCTTCTTTTCAGTCCAATACACTGTACTTGCTGGGAACAGATGCGAGTGCTATTTGCACTGTGTATGGCAATGGGAGCACATTAGTGACTCCACTTACCAGAAAAGAACTCTTGCTCGTAGCACCAGAAACTACATGTGATTCAACTCCATTTCTGACTGGGAAACAAATACTAGCTCGCCTTACAAGAAACACACTCTGCTATTGAGAAAAGAGAACTCTTCTACTCTACTGTGTTTCCTATATGGCCAGAACAGTGAGCTTGCTCAGAACAAAAGAACTGTGCTTCCTACACACACGGCCATATCTATTTCCACTCTGCTTAGGAAACTGACAAGAAGAGGAGCTTCTATTCAGTCCAATACACAGTACTTGCTGGGAACAGATGCGAGTGCTATTTGCACTGTGTGGCAAATGGATCGCAATAGTGACTCTACTTACCAGAAAACAACTCTTGCTCATAGGACCAGAAACTGCATGTGATTCAGCTCCATTTCTGACTTGGAAACAAACACTAGCTCGCCTTACAAGAAACACACTCTGCTTTTGAGAAAAGAGCACTTTCTACTCTATTGTGTTTCCAATAGGGCCAGAACGTTGAGCTTGCTCATAACGAAAAAACTGTGCTTCCTACACACACGGGCCATATCTACTTCAACTCTGCATAGGAAAATGACAAAAACAGTAGCTTCTCTTCAGTCCAATACACTGTACTTGCTGGAAACAGACGCGAGTGCTATTTGCACTGTGTATGGCAATGGGAGCACAGTAGTGACTCTTCTTACTAGAAAACAACTCTTGCTCGTAGGACCAGAAACTGCATGTGATTCAACTCCATTTCTGACTGGGAAACAAACACTAGCTCGCCTTACAAGAAACACACTCTGCTTTTGAGAAAAGAGCAGTCTTCTACTCTACTGTGTTTCCTATAGGGCCAGAACGTTGAGCTTGCTCATAACAAAAGAACTGTGCTTCCTAAAAACACGGGCCATTTCTACTTCAACTCTGCTTAGGAAACTGACAAGAACAGTAGATTCTCTTCAGTCTAATACACTGTACTTGCTGGGAACAGATGCGAGTGCTACTTGTACTGTGTATGGCAGTGGGAACGCAATAGAGACTCTTCTTACCAGAAAACAACTCTTGCTCATAAGACCAGAAACTGCATGTGATTCAACTCCGTTTCTGACTGAGAAACAAACACTAGCTCCCCTACAAGAAACACACACTGCTTTTGAGAAAAGAGTACTCTTCTACTCTACTGTGTTTCCTATAGAGCCAGAACAGTGAGCTTGCTCAAAACAAAAGAACAGTGCTTCCTACACACACGGGCCATATCTACTTCAACTCTCCTTAGGAAACTGACAAGAACAGTAGCTTCTCTTCAGTCCAATATACTGTACTTGCTGGGAACAGACGCGAGTGCTATTTGCACTGTGTGGCAAATGGTTCGCATTAGTGACTCTTCTAACCAGAAAACAACTCTTGCTCGTAGGACCAGAAACTGCACGTGACTCACCTCCATTTCTGACAGGGAAACAAACACTAGCTCCCCTACAAGAAACACACTCTGCTTTTGAGAAAAGAGCACTTTCTACTCTACTGTGTTTCCTAGAAGACCAGAACAGTGAGCTTGCTCAGAACAAAAGAACTGTGCTTCCTACATACACGGGCCATATCTACTTCAACTCTGCTTAGGAAACTGACAAGAACAGTAGCTTCTCTTCAGTCCAATACACTGTACTTGCTGGGAACAGACGCGAGTGCTATTTGCACTGTGTATGGCAACGGGAGCACAATAGTCACTCTTCTTACCAGAAACTAACTCTTGCTCGTAGGACCAGAAACTGCATGTGATTCAACTCCATTTCTGACTGGGAAATAAACACTAGCTCGCCTTACAAGAAACACACTCTGCTTTTGAGAAAAGAGCACTTTCTACTCTACTGTGTTTCCTATAGGGCCAGAACAGTGAGCTTGCTCAAAACAAAAGAACAGTGCTTCCTACACACATGGGCCATATCTACTTCAACTCTGCTTAGGAAACTGAAAAGAACAGTAGCTTCTCTTCAGTCCAATACACTGTACTTGCTGGGAACAGACGCGAGTGCTATTTGCACTGTGTGGCAAATGAATCGCGTTAGTGACTCTTCTAACCAGAAAACAAATCTTGCTCGTAGGACCAGCAACTGCATGTGATTCAACTCCGTTTCTGACTGGGAAACAAACAGTAGCTCCCCTACAAGAAACACACTCTGCTTTTGAGAAAAGAGCACTCTTCTACTCTACTGTGTTTCCTAAATGGCCAGAAAAGTGAGCTTGCTCAAACAAAACAACTGTGCTTCCTACACACACGGGCCATATCTACTTCAACTCTGCTTAGGAAACTACAAGAACAGTAGCCTCTCTTCAGTCCAATACACTGTACTTGCTGGGAACAGACGCGAGTGCTATTTGCACTGTGTGGAAAATGGATCGCATTAGTGACTCTTCTAACCAGAAAACAACTCTTGCTCGTAGGACCAGAAACTGCATGTGATTCAACTCCATTTCTGACAGGGAAACAAACACTACCTCACCTTACAAGAAACACACTCTACTTTTGAGAAAAGAGCACTTTCTACTCTACAGTGTTTCCTATAAGGCCAGAACAGTGAGTTTGCTCAGAACAAAAGAACTGTGCTTCCTACACACACGGGCCATATCTACTTCAACTCTGCTTAGGAAACTGACAAGAACAGTAGCTTCTCTTCAGTCCAAAACACTGTACTTGCTGGGAACAGACGCGAGTGCTATTTGCACTGTGTATGGCAATGGGAGCACAATAGTGACTCTTCTTACCAGAAAATAACTCTTGCTCGTAGGACCAGAAACTGCATGTGATTCAACTCCATTTCTGACTGGGAAACAAACACTAGCTCGCCTTACGAGAAAAACACTCTGCTTTTGAGAAAAGAGCAGTCTTCTACTCTACTGTGTTTCCTATATGGCCAGAACAGTGAGCTTGCTCAGAACAAAAGAACTGTGCTTCCTACACACACGGCCATATCTATTTCCACTCTGCTTAGGAAACTGACAAGAAGAGGAGCTTCTATTCAGTCCAATACACAGTACTTGCTGGGAACAGATGCGAGTGCTATTTGCACTGTGTGGCAAATGGATCGCAATAGTGACTCTACTTACCAGAAAACAACTCTTGCTCATAGGACCAGAAACTGCATGTGATTCAGCTCCATTTCTGACTTGGAAACAAACACTAGCTCGCCTTACAAGAAACACACTCTGCTTTTGAGAAAAGAGCACTTTCTACTCTATTGTGTTTCCAATAGGGCCAGAACGTTGAGCTTGCTCATAACGAAAAAACTGTGCTTCCTACACACACGGGCCATATCTACTTCAACTCTGCATAGGAAAATGACAAAAAAGTAGCTTCTCTTCAGTCCAATACACTGTACTTGCTGGAAACAGACGCGAGTGCTATTTGCACTGTGTATGGCAATGGGAGCACAGTAGTGACTCTTCTTACTAGAAAACAACTCTTGCTCGTAGGACCAGAAACTGCATGTGATTCAACTCCATTTCTGACTGGGAAACAAACACTAGCTCGCCTTACAAGAAACACACTCTGCTTTTGAGAAAAGAGCAGTCTTCTACTCTACTGTGTTTCCTATAGGGCCAGAACGTTGAGCTTGCTCATAACAAAAGAACTGTGCTTCCTAAAAACACGGGCCATTTCTACTTCAACTCTGCTTAGGAAACTGACAAGAACAGTAGATTCTCTTCAGTCTAATACACTGTACTTGCTGGGAACAGATGCGAGTGCTACTTGTACTGTGTATGGCAGTGGGAACGCAATAGAGACTCTTCTTACCAGAAAACAACTCTTGCTCATAAGACCAGAAACTGCATGTGATTCAACTCCGTTTCTGACTGAGAAACAAACACAAGCTCCCCTACAAGAAACACACACTGCTTTTGAGAAAAGAGTACTCTTCTACTCTACTGTGTTTCCTATAGGGCCAGAACAGTGAGCTTGCTCAAAACAAAAGAACAGTGCTTCCTACACACACGGGCCATATCTAGTTCAACTCTGCTTAGGAAACTGACAAGAACAGTAGCTTCTCTTCAGTCCAATACACTGTACTTGCTGGGAACAGACGCAAGTGCTATTTGCACTGTGTATGGCAATGAGAGCACATTAGTGACTCCACTTACCAGAAAAGAACTCTTTCTCGTAGCACCAGAAACTACATGTGATTCAACTCCATTTCTGACTGGGAAACAAATACTAGCTCGCCTTACAAGAAACACACTCTGCTATTGAGAAAAGAGAACTCTTCTACTCTACTGTGTTTCCTATATGGCCAGAACAGTGAGCTTGCTCAGAACAAAAGAACTGTGCTTCCTACACACACGGCCATATCTATTTCCACTCTGCTTAGGAAACTGACAAGAAGAGGAGCTTCTATTCAGTCCAATACACAGTACTTGCTGGGAACAGATGCGAGTGCTATTTGCACTGTGTGGCAAATGGATCGCAATAGTGACTCTACTTACCAGAAAACAACTCTTGCTCATAGGACCAGAAACTGCATGTGATTCAGCTCCATTTCTGACTGGAAAACAAACACTAACTCGCCTTACAAGAAACACACTCTGCTTTTGAGAAAAGAGCACTTTCTACTCTATTGTGTTTCCTATAGGGCCAGAACGTTGAGCTTGCTCATAACGAAAAAACTGTGCTTCCTACACACACGGGCCATATCTACTTCAACTCTGCGTAGGAAAATGACAAAAACAGTAGCTTCTCTTCAGTCCAATACACTGTACTTGCTGGAAACAGACGCGAGTGCTATTTGCACTGTGTATGGCAATGGGAGCACAGTAGTGACTCTTCTTACTAGAAAACAACTCTTGCTCGTAGGACCAGAAACTGCATGTGATTCAACTCCATTTCTGACTGGGAAACAAACACTAGCTCGCCTTACAAGAAACACACTCTGCTTTTGAGAAAAGAGCAGTCTTCTACTCTACTGTGTTTCCTATAGGGCCAGAACGTTGAGCTTGCTCATAACAAAAGAACTGTGCTTCCTAAAAACACGGGCCATTTCTACTTCAACTCTGCTTAGGAAACTGACAAGAACAGTAGATTCTCTTCAGTCTAATACACTGTACTTGCTGGGAACAGATGCGAGTGCTACTTGTACTGTGTATGGCAGTGGGAACGCAATAGAGACTCTTCTTACCAGAAAACAACTCTTGCTCATAAGACCAGAAACTGCATGTGATTCAACTCCGTTTCTGACTGAGAAACAAACACTAGCTCCCCTACAAGAAACACACACTGCTTTTGAGAAAAGAGTACTCTTCTACTCTACTGTGTTTCCTATAGGGCCAGAACAGTGAGCTTGCTCAAAACAAAAGAACAGTGCTTCCTACACACACGGGCCATATCTACTTCAACTCTCCTTAGGAAACTGACAAGAACAGTAGCTTCTCTTCAGTCCAATATACTGTACTTGCTGGGAACAGACGCGAGTGCTATTTGCACTGTGTGGCAAATGGTTCGCATTAGTGACTCTTCTAACCAGAAAACAACTCTTGCTCGTAGGACCAGAAACTGCACGTGACTCACCTCCATTTCTGACAGGGAAACAAACACTAGCTCCCCTACAAGAAACACACTCTGCTTTTGAGAAAAGAGCACTTTCTACTCTACTGTGTTTCCTAGAAGACCAGAACAGTGAGCTTGCTCAGAACAAAAGAACTGTGCTTCCTACATACACGGGCCATATCTACTTCAACTCTGCTTAGGAAACTGACAAGAACAGTAGCTTCTCTTCAGTCCAATACACTGTACTTGCTGGGAACAGACGCGAGTGCTATTTGCACTGTGTATGGCAACGGGAGCACAATAGTCACTCTTCTTACCAGAAACTAACTCTTGCTCGTAGGACCAGAAACTGCATGTGATTCAACTCCATTTCTGACTGGGAAATAAACACTAGCTCGCCTTACAAGAAACACACTCTGCTTTTGAGAAAAGAGCACTTTCTACTCTACTGTGTTTCCTATAGGGCCAGAACAGTGAGCTTGCTCAAAACAAAAGAACAGTGCTTCCTACACACATGGGCCATATCTACTTCAACTCTGCTTAGGAAACTGAAAAGAACAGTAGCTTCTCTTCAGTCCAATACACTGTACTTGCTGGGAACAGACGCGAGTGCTATTTGCACTGTGTGGCAAATGAATCGCGTTAGTGACTCTTCTAACCAGAAAACAAATCTTGCTCGTAGGACCAGCAACTGCATGTGATTCAACTCCGTTTCTGACTGGGAAACAAACAGTAGCTCCCCTACAAGAAACACACTCTGCTTTTGAGAAAAGAGCACTCTTCTACTCTACTGTGTTTCCTAAATGGCCAGAAAAGTGAGCTTGCTCAAACAAAACAACTGTGCTTCCTACACACACGGGCCATATCTACTTCAACTCTGCTTAGGAAACTGACAAGAACAGTAGCCTCTCTTCAGTCCAATACACTGTACTTGCTGGGAACAGACGCGAGTGCTATTTGCACTGTGTGGAAAATGGATCGCATTAGTGACTCTTCTAACCAGAAAACAACTCTTGCTCGTAGGACCAGAAACTGCATGTGATTCAACTCCATTTCTGACAGGGAAACAAACACTACCTCACCTTACAAGAAACACACTCTACTTTTGAGAAAAGAGCACTTTCTACTCTACAGTGTTTCCTATAAGGCCAGAACAGTGAGTTTGCTCAGAACAAAAGAACTGTGCTTCCTACACACACGGGCCATATCTACTTCAACTCTGCTTAGGAAACTGACAAGAACAGTAGCTTCTCTTCAGTCCAAAACACTGTACTTGCTGGGAACAGACGCGAGTGCTATTTGCACTGTGTATGGCAATGGGAGCACAATAGTGACTCTTCTTACCAGAAAATAACTCTTGCTCGTAGGACCAGAAACTGCATGTGATTCAACTCCATTTCTGACTGGGAAACAAACACTAGCTCGCCTTACGAGAAAAACACTCTGCTTTTGAGAAAAGAGCAGTCTTCTACTCTACTGTGTTTCCTATAGGGCCAGAACAGTGAGCTTGCTCAGAACAAAAGAACTGTGCTTCCTACACACACGGGCCATATCTACTTTAACTCTGCTTAGGAAACTGACAAGAACAGTAGCTTCTTTTCAGTCCAATACACTGTACTTGCTGGGAACAGATGCGAGTGCTATTTGCACTGTGTATGGCAATGGGAGCACATTAGTGACTCCACTTACCAGAAAAGAACTCTTGCTCGTAGCACCAGAAACTACATGTGATTCAACTCCATTTCTGACTGGGAAACAAATACTAGCTCGCCTTACAAGAAACACACTCTGCTATTGAGAAAAGAGAACTCTTCTACTCTACTGTGTTTCCTATATGGCCAGAACAGTGAGCTTGCTCAGAACAAAAGAACTGTGCTTCCTACACACACGGCCATATCTATTTCCACTCTGCTTAGGAAACTGACAAGAAGAGGAGCTTCTATTCAGTCCAATACACAGTACTTGCTGGGAACAGATGCGAGTGCTATTTGCACTGTGTGGCAAATGGATCGCAATAGTGACTCTACTTACCAGAAAACAACTCTTGCTCATAGGACCAGAAACTGCATGTGATTCAGCTCCATTTCTGACTTGGAAACAAACACTAGCTCGCCTTACAAGAAACACACTCTGCTTTTGAGAAAAGAGCACTTTCTACTCTATTGTGTTTCCAATAGGGCCAGAACGTTGAGCTTGCTCATAACGAAAAAACTGTGCTTCCTACACACACGGGCCATATCTACTTCAACTCTGCATAGGAAAATGACAAAAACAGTAGCTTCTCTTCAGTCCAATACACTGTACTTGCTGGAAACAGACGCGAGTGCTATTTGCACTGTGTATGGCAATGGGAGCACAGTAGTGACTCTTCTTACTAGAAAACAACTCTTGCTCGTAGGACCAGAAACTGCATGTGATTCAACTCCATTTCTGACTGGGAAACAAACACTAGCTCGCCTTACAAGAAACACACTCTGCTTTTGAGAAAAGAGCAGTCTTCTACTCTACTGTGTTTCCTATAGGGCCAGAACGTTGAGCTTGCTCATAACAAAAGAACTGTGCTTCCTAAAAACACGGGCCATTTCTACTTCAACTCTGCTTAGGAAACTGACAAGAACAGTAGATTCTCTTCAGTCTAATACACTGTACTTGCTGGGAACAGATGCGAGTGCTACTTGTACTGTGTATGGCAGTGGGAACGCAATAGAGACTCTTCTTACCAGAAAACAACTCTTGCTCATAAGACCAGAAACTGCATGTGATTCAACTCCGTTTCTGACTGAGAAACAAACACTAGCTCCCCTACAAGAAACACACACTGCTTTTGAGAAAAGAGTACTCTTCTACTCTACTGTGTTTCCTATAGAGCCAGAACAGTGAGCTTGCTCAAAACAAAAGAACAGTGCTTCCTACACACACGGGCCATATCTACTTCAACTCTCCTTAGGAAACTGACAAGAACAGTAGCTTCTCTTCAGTCCAATATACTGTACTTGCTGGGAACAGACGCGAGTGCTATTTGCACTGTGTGGCAAATGGTTCGCATTAGTGACTCTTCTAACCAGAAAACAACTCTTGCTCGTAGGACCAGAAACTGCACGTGACTCACCTCCATTTCTGACAGGGAAACAAACACTAGCTCCCCTACAAGAAACACACTCTGCTTTTGAGAAAAGAGCACTTTCTACTCTACTGTGTTTCCTAGAAGACCAGAACAGTGAGCTTGCTCAGAACAAAAGAACTGTGCTTCCTACATACACGGGCCATATCTACTTCAACTCTGCTTAGGAAACTGACAAGAACAGTAGCTTCTCTTCAGTCCAATACACTGTACTTGCTGGGAACAGACGCGAGTGCTATTTGCACTGTGTATGGCAACGGGAGCACAATAGTCACTCTTCTTACCAGAAACTAACTCTTGCTCGTAGGACCAGAAACTGCATGTGATTCAACTCCATTTCTGACTGGGAAATAAACACTAGCTCGCCTTACAAGAAACACACTCTGCTTTTGAGAAAAGAGCACTTTCTACTCTACTGTGTTTCCTATAGGGCCAGAACAGTGAGCTTGCTCAAAACAAAAGAACAGTGCTTCCTACACACATGGGCCATATCTACTTCAACTCTGCTTAGGAAACTGAAAAGAACAGTAGCTTCTCTTCAGTCCAATACACTGTACTTGCTGGGAACAGACGCGAGTGCTATTTGCACTGTGTGGCAAATGAATCGCGTTAGTGACTCTTCTAACCAGAAAACAAATCTTGCTCGTAGGACCAGCAACTGCATGTGATTCAACTCCGTTTCTGACTGGGAAACAAACAGTAGCTCCCCTACAAGAAACACACTCTGCTTTTGAGAAAAGAGCACTCTTCTACTCTACTGTGTTTCCTAAATGGCCAGAAAAGTGAGCTTGCTCAAACAAAACAACTGTGCTTCCTACACACACGGGCCATATCTACTTCAACTCTGCTTAGGAAACTACAAGAACAGTAGCCTCTCTTCAGTCCAATACACTGTACTTGCTGGGAACAGACGCGAGTGCTATTTGCACTGTGTGGAAAATGGATCGCATTAGTGACTCTTCTAACCAGAAAACAACTCTTGCTCGTAGGACCAGAAACTGCATGTGATTCAACTCCATTTCTGACAGGGAAACAAACACTACCTCACCTTACAAGAAACACACTCTACTTTTGAGAAAAGAGCACTTTCTACTCTACAGTGTTTCCTATAAGGCCAGAACAGTGAGTTTGCTCAGAACAAAAGAACTGTGCTTCCTACACACACGGGCCATATCTACTTCAACTCTGCTTAGGAAACTGACAAGAACAGTAGCTTCTCTTCAGTCCAAAACACTGTACTTGCTGGGAACAGACGCGAGTGCTATTTGCACTGTGTATGGCAATGGGAGCACAATAGTGACTCTTCTTACCAGAAAATAACTCTTGCTCGTAGGACCAGAAACTGCATGTGATTCAACTCCATTTCTGACTGGGAAACAAACACTAGCTCGCCTTACGAGAAAAACACTCTGCTTTTGAGAAAAGAGCAGTCTTCTACTCTACTGTGTTTCCTATATGGCCAGAACAGTGAGCTTGCTCAGAACAAAAGAACTGTGCTTCCTACACACACGGCCATATCTATTTCCACTCTGCTTAGGAAACTGACAAGAAGAGGAGCTTCTATTCAGTCCAATACACAGTACTTGCTGGGAACAGATGCGAGTGCTATTTGCACTGTGTGGCAAATGGATCGCAATAGTGACTCTACTTACCAGAAAACAACTCTTGCTCATAGGACCAGAAACTGCATGTGATTCAGCTCCATTTCTGACTTGGAAACAAACACTAGCTCGCCTTACAAGAAACACACTCTGCTTTTGAGAAAAGAGCACTTTCTACTCTATTGTGTTTCCAATAGGGCCAGAACGTTGAGCTTGCTCATAACGAAAAAACTGTGCTTCCTACACACACGGGCCATATCTACTTCAACTCTGCATAGGAAAATGACAAAAAAGTAGCTTCTCTTCAGTCCAATACACTGTACTTGCTGGAAACAGACGCGAGTGCTATTTGCACTGTGTATGGCAATGGGAGCACAGTAGTGACTCTTCTTACTAGAAAACAACTCTTGCTCGTAGGACCAGAAACTGCATGTGATTCAACTCCATTTCTGACTGGGAAACAAACACTAGCTCGCCTTACAAGAAACACACTCTGCTTTTGAGAAAAGAGCAGTCTTCTACTCTACTGTGTTTCCTATAGGGCCAGAACGTTGAGCTTGCTCATAACAAAAGAACTGTGCTTCCTAAAAACACGGGCCATTTCTACTTCAACTCTGCTTAGGAAACTGACAAGAACAGTAGATTCTCTTCAGTCTAATACACTGTACTTGCTGGGAACAGATGCGAGTGCTACTTGTACTGTGTATGGCAGTGGGAACGCAATAGAGACTCTTCTTACCAGAAAACAACTCTTGCTCATAAGACCAGAAACTGCATGTGATTCAACTCCGTTTCTGACTGAGAAACAAACACAAGCTCCCCTACAAGAAACACACACTGCTTTTGAGAAAAGAGTACTCTTCTACTCTACTGTGTTTCCTATAGGGCCAGAACAGTGAGCTTGCTCAAAACAAAAGAACAGTGCTTCCTACACACACGGGCCATATCTAGTTCAACTCTGCTTAGGAAACTGACAAGAACAGTAGCTTCTCTTCAGTCCAATACACTGTACTTGCTGGGAACAGACGCAAGTGCTATTTGCACTGTGTATGGCAATGAGAGCACATTAGTGACTCCACTTACCAGAAAAGAACTCTTTCTCGTAGCACCAGAAACTACATGTGATTCAACTCCATTTCTGACTGGGAAACAAATACTAGCTCGCCTTACAAGAAACACACTCTGCTATTGAGAAAAGAGAACTCTTCTACTCTACTGTGTTTCCTATATGGCCAGAACAGTGAGCTTGCTCAGAACAAAAGAACTGTGCTTCCTACACACACGGCCATATCTATTTCCACTCTGCTTAGGAAACTGACAAGAAGAGGAGCTTCTATTCAGTCCAATACACAGTACTTGCTGGGAACAGATGCGAGTGCTATTTGCACTGTGTGGCAAATGGATCGCAATAGTGACTCTACTTACCAGAAAACAACTCTTGCTCATAGGACCAGAAACTGCATGTGATTCAGCTCCATTTCTGACTGGAAAACAAACACTAACTCGCCTTACAAGAAACACACTCTGCTTTTGAGAAAAGAGCACTTTCTACTCTATTGTGTTTCCTATAGGGCCAGAACGTTGAGCTTGCTCATAACGAAAAAACTGTGCTTCCTACACACACGGGCCATATCTACTTCAACTCTGCGTAGGAAAATGACAAAAACAGTAGCTTCTCTTCAGTCCAATACACTGTACTTGCTGGAAACAGACGCGAGTGCTATTTGCACTGTGTATGGCAATGGGAGCACAGTAGTGACTCTTCTTACTAGAAAACAACTCTTGCTCGTAGGACCAGAAACTGCATGTGATTCAACTCCATTTCTGACTGGGAAACAAACACTAGCTCGCCTTACAAGAAACACACTCTGCTTTTGAGAAAAGAGCAGTCTTCTACTCTACTGTGTTTCCTATAGGGCCAGAACGTTGAGCTTGCTCATAACAAAAGAACTGTGCTTCCTAAAAACACGGGCCATTTCTACTTCAACTCTGCTTAGGAAACTGACAAGAACAGTAGATTCTCTTCAGTCTAATACACTGTACTTGCTGGGAACAGATGCGAGTGCTACTTGTACTGTGTATGGCAGTGGGAACGCAATAGAGACTCTTCTTACCAGAAAACAACTCTTGCTCATAAGACCAGAAACTGCATGTGATTCAACTCCGTTTCTGACTGAGAAACAAACACTAGCTCCCCTACAAGAAACACACACTGCTTTTGAGAAAAGAGTACTCTTCTACTCTACTGTGTTTCCTATAGGGCCAGAACAGTGAGCTTGCTCAAAACAAAAGAACAGTGCTTCCTACACACACGGGCCATATCTACTTCAACTCTCCTTAGGAAACTGACAAGAACAGTAGCTTCTCTTCAGTCCAATATACTGTACTTGCTGGGAACAGACGCGAGTGCTATTTGCACTGTGTGGCAAATGGTTCGCATTAGTGACTCTTCTAACCAGAAAACAACTCTTGCTCGTAGGACCAGAAACTGCACGTGACTCACCTCCATTTCTGACAGGGAAACAAACACTAGCTCCCCTACAAGAAACACACTCTGCTTTTGAGAAAAGAGCACTTTCTACTCTACTGTGTTTCCTAGAAGACCAGAACAGTGAGCTTGCTCAGAACAAAAGAACTGTGCTTCCTACATACACGGGCCATATCTACTTCAACTCTGCTTAGGAAACTGACAAGAACAGTAGCTTCTCTTCAGTCCAATACACTGTACTTGCTGGGAACAGACGCGAGTGCTATTTGCACTGTGTATGGCAACGGGAGCACAATAGTCACTCTTCTTACCAGAAACTAACTCTTGCTCGTAGGACCAGAAACTGCATGTGATTCAACTCCATTTCTGACTGGGAAATAAACACTAGCTCGCCTTACAAGAAACACACTCTGCTTTTGAGAAAAGAGCACTTTCTACTCTACTGTGTTTCCTATAGGGCCAGAACAGTGAGCTTGCTCAAAACAAAAGAACAGTGCTTCCTACACACATGGGCCATATCTACTTCAACTCTGCTTAGGAAACTGAAAAGAACAGTAGCTTCTCTTCAGTCCAATACACTGTACTTGCTGGGAACAGACGCGAGTGCTATTTGCACTGTGTGGCAAATGAATCGCGTTAGTGACTCTTCTAACCAGAAAACAAATCTTGCTCGTAGGACCAGCAACTGCATGTGATTCAACTCCGTTTCTGACTGGGAAACAAACAGTAGCTCCCCTACAAGAAACACACTCTGCTTTTGAGAAAAGAGCACTCTTCTACTCTACTGTGTTTCCTAAATGGCCAGAAAAGTGAGCTTGCTCAAACAAAACAACTGTGCTTCCTACACACACGGGCCATATCTACTTCAACTCTGCTTAGGAAACTGACAAGAACAGTAGCCTCTCTTCAGTCCAATACACTGTACTTGCTGGGAACAGACGCGAGTGCTATTTGCACTGTGTGGAAAATGGATCGCATTAGTGACTCTTCTAACCAGAAAACAACTCTTGCTCGTAGGACCA